>NW_005803928.1:0-4429 GCF_000240725.1 Microchloropsis gaditana
GTAGGCATATATTTGAGGGCGGGGGAAAGGGAGGGGGTCGGTTGGGGGGCGTTGAGTAGAAAAGGGGCGGGAGGGGAACACGCGAGGGACGTGTGGCGTCGTGTTGCTTGGTGCGGAACTCACATGCTGCCTCTCTTCCCTTCTATCTGCGCCTCTTCCTACCCCAGGGCAATGCCCCCCGGCGCGTCATTCACATTCCTTCCTTGTCTCAGGCTTTCCTGGTCTACCGAACCCTCCTTGATGACCTGGGGAAAACCCTGGCCGCCTTTGCTTTCGACGTCAATTTTGAGGTGGAGAAGGAAGCGACGGGGACGGAAAGGGTGGGAAACATTTGTTGGGCATTTCTATGTATTTCGTGGAATTTTGCTCCCTTTGAAAATGATCTTTTGCTCTAGTATCGTTTTTTGGATTTCTTCGTACGCAAAACTATAGCAGACGCTTAAGCCGAACCGGTGTATCATGTATCATGAGCATTGCTTCCACTGTTTCAGCGCCTCTCGTCTGCAACTTTCTGCAAACTCATTCTTCCCCATTTCTCATGTACAGGCTTTCTCTCTACAACGGCTCCGTATGTTTCTGGACGCTTTTGCTGCTGCTTCCCCGGGCATTATTGCACGTTCCTTCCTTCATCAGCATTTGGTGGTAAGTAGAGAGGATCTGAGAAGGAGGGGGCTAAAAGAGGAACATGCGATGGGCAGGTAACAAAAGACGTTTCTGAACCAAGATTCTGACAGTATGCCTTAAGATTATCTTCAAGGCAATCCCCCTTCCTATCAAATCCCTCTCTTAATTGCTCTTCCTCTTTCTCTTCAAAAATACAGAAAGAAGATGAGGATCTTCTCCTCGGTCGCTTTCCTTTCTCCCTCGCCCTGGCCGAGCATATGCAAGGTGTCGGTCTTCCTGTCAGCGTCGTCTGCTCTCCCCAGAGCCAAGCGTTTCTCCTCACAGGTACACCTTCTCATTTCTCTTTACCCCTCCCTACCCTAACCCTCTCTGTGTTGAGCGGTGCTCTGATTTCCTTCCATTTTCTTTTCTTTTCAGCCGCCAAGACTCTCGCGGAGGCATTACGCAATCTTTGTCACAATAAAGCTCGTCAACGGACGCGTCTGGAGGTGCTTTTTCAGGTACTGGTCGGCATAGGGAGCTCAGAGGGGATTCAGAGGGCGAAATATCAGGCTGTGTATGATAAATTGTCGATTTTCCCATAACTCTAGGATTTGGGTGTCTTGGAGGAGCAGGCAGAAATCTCGGACGCCGACTTCCGCGCCGCGCACCAGGTAAGGAGACAGGACGCAAGGGATGCAGGAAGCAGAGAATTGCGGGTCTCGGAGGGTGATCGCGGTAGGAGTGTAAAGGGTTGAGTGAGAATTCCGCAGAGGGGAGGGAGGTGGAGGGGTGTGGGACGAGAAGGTGGGATAGGAAGGGCGTGTGGACGAGTTTATACAGGAAAGAAATGGGAAATTTATAAGGAATTGAAAAAATATAGAGCATTGACCATTTCCCCCCTTCTCCTCATTGCCTAGCTCTCGGAAAACACGACCCCGTTCCTCTTGCAGTGGATCATGGAGGAAGCTCTCAGGTGCGTCTGTGACATTGGCTTTCTTTCTTATATTCGATCTTTCACACATATACGCACGTATGTGTGTATATATATAGATGATATGCTAAAGCATATACATACATTTCTATATACATATCTACATGAATGTACAGGCACATGCAATCGTACATTCAGCTGGGCTTCGAGCTGGATCTGTACGCGGCCACGGAGGCGGAAGAGATTTTGTGGTACTTGGACTGTTTATTGAGCGTCCGGTGAGGGGTCCTAGGAGGAGGGACGACGATGCAAAATGGGGAAGGGGTGGGAGGGGTGGGAGGGGGGTTGGTATGGGGACAGGAGGAAAAGGGTACGCGCAAGGACCGGAATTTATGGGCAGAAGCTAGTTAAATGCTGCTCATCTTCTATAATTTGCCTCTTCATCCTCTTTACTCATTTTTTCTTTTCCAGCCTCCAGATTTTGACGAGCTTAGAAAATCAGAGAATAGAATTGGAAAAGCTCCGGCGGCAGGCGACTGCTGCTGCTTCCAGCGACAAGGAGAAGCAAGGAAAAAAAGAATCTAAGTCGGGAACCGGGACCGGCAAAGGGCGCGGGGGTGGCGGAAAGAAGAAGCAGAAGAACAAGGGAGCTAAGGGGACGGGGGAGAATAAGGGGGAGGAGGAAGCGGTGGAGGGAGGGCCAACGATCAGGCCAGACGATGACGCTTTGGCGGAGACGCAGGTATGATCCTTTCAGTCGCGTAAACGAGTGCCCCTTACATGTCCCCTCATTGACCCCATAGGATCGGACCTCCCTTCCCCTGGATTCTTCTCTATTTCTCCGCTTTCCACGGACTGATATCGATCTTTCGTTCAAAAGTGTGCGCACCAAGTCACAACTTTTTCAATTCCACTATGCTTGGACGCACACACGTCTGTGCCGTGCTTTCTAATCAGCTTTCTGTAAATATTCTTCGGTACTCCCACATTTACCCTCCGGTGTGGTTCCTTTGGCAACTACACCGATATGACGCCTTGTCCTTTTCAAATTTTGTTTGTTCCTCGCAGATCGCTCTCTCTATACACCGTCTGCTGGCTCGTGGTGGCCACTTGGCTCTGACGGGCCTTGGGCGGGCACGGGGGTCCTGGCCAATAGAGATACCGCGCGCCCGGGCGGCAATCCGGTTCCATCATCGTTTCAAAGCCTTTGCTCCACTGCGCTACCCGGCACTGATGACCTACGACGATTTCCAGGCAGTGCATGACAAACGCAGGGAAGAGGGGGACGAAGAGGGCGCGTCTCTAACGAACGCGAAGGAGTGCTTTAAGGCAGTTAAGACCCTGGTAGAGCATGGCGTGCGCATCAAGAGTCATTTACAAGACGAGGAAGGGAAGGTCAATTTGAAAAATCTGGCACGTGCAGCCATATCCAACAGCGTGGCATTGGTGCAGGCGGAAGCCTCTTTGAGAGAAGGAGGGGAGAAAGGTGGTAACAGAATTGGAAAAGAAGATTCCAGGAACGGACTGAAGAAAGAGGAAATAAGAGGAGCAGGAGTGGAAGGGAAGGAAATCGAGAGGCCAAGAAAGCACGCAGAAGTGACTTTGTCTTTTGTTGCCCATCCTCAGGTGCCGGTCTTGGTTGTGAAGGTGATGGAGTAAACTGTTATGTTGTGAAGGTAATGCAACTACCATTGGATTGTAAAGGTGAACTAATAAAGTGTAATCCTCGGGCGCCGGTCTTGGTTGTGAAGGTGGTGATATAAACGTCACTTAAGACGCAGGCTTTGTGCGTTTGTCTCAATACAAGGTCACAGGAAGATCATCGTGTACATTGTAGAAATACCCCGAAAGTGTTTTTGTAAATTGTACACATGAAATCAGGACATAGGAGGGGAAAATAAAGTTTGGTGTCGTCAACTTTACTGGCACGTTTACGAATATTATTTTTTGGTTTTTAGGGTACTATCACCTCATTCCTCTAAGATCTTCTTATTGCTTGCTTCCGAGTTTGCGCCAACAAGCGCGCATCTTTCGCCCGCCTCGCCTCCTCTTGCATCTTCCTTCTTTCTCTTACGTCGATAACGGGCTTTGACACCCCGTCTACCCACCTCTCTGCGGGCAAAGGCAAAGATCTAAACGTGCGGAACTGGGCTGCACTCCTTTGAAAAGGGCTTCGAAGAAGCTTGTCCATCCGCTTCCCGTACCGTTCCCATTCTTTGAAGCCATACTCATAGTATTTCTTGCCCCGATACGACGATTCGCTCGCAGTTTTCCCGTTCAAATGCTCAATCGGGAACACGTCGATGACGCTGCAGACGCTTTCAACAGGATATCCACAAACTTCATGTAGGTACTGGCACCAGCAAGCGTCTGGCCCCCAACCACTCACAGCATCTGCATCTATCATCTCCCAGTAGCAGGCGTAGGCCTGGTCCAAAGAAATTAGAGAAGTTAGGGGGAAGGGTAGCGATAAGGATAAGAAGATAAAAATGCAAGAGTGAACTCGCTCGCTGATGGTTACAGGCATTGTTTGCGTCGAATGGTTTTTTTCCCTTCTTCTTCCCTTCCTACCTCCTGCGAGACCGAGTAGAGCGGCCCATTTTCCACCACGCTGGTGACACGATAGAGCGTGTCGTTGTGCTCTCGGCAGACATCGTGGTCGCTGGAGCGCCCAGCCTGTCGAGTGAAAAGGAATACGAGAAGCGAAAATCGGGAATACTGAGCAGGGCGGCTTCTTCTCTATCCCCTTTCATGTTCAAGGTCCCTCCTCGTATCCACGCTCCACATAGAATAGAAAAGGACCAATACATGGATCGGTGCCTTTCCGAGTCCCTCCTTTCCACGTTGCTCTTCCTCGACCCCAAGTACCTTAATTATGGCAGGTTGAGCTAT
>NW_005803928.1:4439-10196 GCF_000240725.1 Microchloropsis gaditana
TCCTTCTTCAGTTTCTCCTCAGCGGAAAGCACGGCACGTGTCATTCCCTCCGCGAGCCTCTTCCACTTCTTTCCTTGCACAGCCATGGCCAAAGCATCCAGAAATCGGGCGTTCTTTTTCCGGGAGAAAAGGGCCTCAAAAGCAGGAAGTAGGTCGTTGTAGAGCCTGCGTGCGATTTGACCCAACTCCAAGGGCCGGTATCCACCGATCAAATCCGCGCTGTCACTCTGCAAAGAGAGGTTTTGCACGACCAGACTTTGGCCACTTGCACGGGCCAAGGCTTGAATCATGCTCGTCTTCCCGCATCCCGTCTCTCCAATGAGTAAGACAGGCTCCGAGGCACTGACCGCGACAGCCATCCGCTCCACCACTCGGAGCGCATGGCCGGTCCATACGAAGGAGGAAGATGTGCTCGGAAAGGGCAAGCCGGACGCGTTTGGTGTCTCCGATACCAAATTGGCCCCGGGGATCGCCCCAACATCCAGCGTCTTGGAATGGATGCAGGGAAGAGCCGCGCGTCCGATCCGGAGGACCACGGCGGAAGGGGGCTCTAGGTCCTCCCCATTCCTTCCCTTTGAGCCAGTCACAAGCTCCAACGACGGGCGATGGCGCAGGCAAGTCTCCGCCAACCGTTCTTTTCGCACATTCCACAAGCGCGCCAAGATCTCCTGCACGCTGCTACTGCCATTGTTGTCATCCCTTCCCTCCCTTAAGCCTCCTTCTTCCCCCCCGACAACATCGAGGATGTGGGCCAGCACCTCCAGTCGCTGCGCCTCTGTGATGTAGGTTTCCCCACCTGGCCCCTCCCTTCCTTCTCCATCAGTCTCGCTGCCCCTGGCTTGGGATGCCCTATCCGCGAATGAGGAGAAGCCGCAAAGCAAACGGTGTCCTATCTTGATGATATCTCGTAGGGGGGAGACCCGTCGGCGGCGCCTATCGAGCGGAAGCGCGCGGAAGGTCTCCAGCAACAGTCTACGCACCAGGGAGGGCAAATGTGGGCAAAGACCGCGTACAATGTGCTCCATGTCCTCCTCTTCCACGTCATCAAGACGCACGTATGACCATAACTCGGTCAGGGCCGCGTGTCCGCCCAGTAAGGGTTTGAAACAGGAAACGGTCTGGGTGGTAACGGTCCCGATTAAACGGAAGTTTGGATGTGCCCGGACAGGACGTGGTCGCCCTGGTAACGTTAGCTCGCCTGTCTCGAGAAGAGGGGTAAGCGCCGCCAATATCTCTGCAGGCGCGCGGTCCACGTCCTCGATACAGACCCATTGACCTCGTTCCACCGCCCGCGTCAAGGGTCCCGGACGCCAGAAAAAGTGACCGGGCGTATCCCCGCAGACCACAGCACCAAGGAGAGTCTTCGCGTCCGCCTGGTCGTCCAAATGCATCTCCAGCATGTCGACGTTCCCGGTGACATGGGCCACGTAGCGAACAAGGAGGCTTTTCCCCGACCCGCCCGGCCCTGCCATCAGGAGAGGCGGAGGAGGAGCGCGGTTGCTGCGGCCAGGGGCAGGGGAATGGGAATAAGACAGTTCGAGGGCAAGAGCGCGAAGACCCGCCCGGGCGGAGGTGGTTAGAATGAGACGAGGCGGGGGATCGTGACTGCTGGTACTCGGGGGGAAGTCTGCAGAGGAAGAGGACCGCTTCGACAGCAAAAGACCCTGGAGATTGACCACGTGCTCGCTGCAAAGGGGTGTATAATCCAAGGCCACGTCCCGAAATTCAGACCCTTTTTCCGTGACAGGAACCCCCTGGGCGAGCAGACCCCCGGTAGCAGAGGCCGTAATGGAAGAGACAGAAGGTTGGTAAAGAGCACAGGCGGCTTGAGCACACGCGATTGCCTCCAACGATGCAGCTCCATCGGAGCCACTCCTACAAGGATGTCTTCCTGGAGAAAAAGAGAATCTCAAGGAGGAATAATACTGCCGAGCTTCGCTTTCGTTCATGTGGGCGAGGAGGACCAGGCATTGGGCGGCCATGAACGCCAGCCGTTGATGGGGCTCACTTCGCAGGGGGAGAGAGTGGACGAGCACCGCTTGCAACATGGGAGAAAAAACTGCCTGCAGAGCGGCATGTTTGCTCATATCTTCGGAGTGGCTGACAAGAGGAAGGCAGGTATCAAGGCACGCGTGAAGGGCGGGAAGCACGCCCTCCGCATCCAGCTCAGGTACAAAAGCAGGATTGCGGCTGATGCGTAGAAGGTAGTCCGCAACAATTGGACGCAAATGCCGGGCCCGTGGTAAGAGACCTCCGAGAAGCACGAAGAGGCGTCGATTGTATTCCTGGGTGTCCCCATCCCTCCTGCCGCTGTCATGGTTGTAGACCAACCACGCTACAAGATCTAGGAGCACAGGCCGGAACAATCCCTCTATGAGGCCACAAGCTTGCGAATCCCATAGCATGAGTTGTGTCAGAATCTCTGATGCACAATTGATAGCTCGCTGGGTCTCATTTTGTTCCACTTCTTGTAGAATCGTATTCAGGGCAGTGCGGTGTATGTCGGTAGACGACACAGCTGTTGACCCGAGGGCACGTGAAAGATGCCTACATGCTTCCCAAAAGGACAACATACCGATTGACACGTTTCTGTCTGTCGGCGTCCCGCTATGAGCCTTGAGAAAATCCGTAAAGTATAGAGACGAGGGGGATGGGGGGAACACTTAGGGGGTGCTGTAATATGGGCAGGTAGTATCTTATGTACAATTAGTATTAGGCTAAAGGTGCATGAAGACAAGGCCTTGAATGAAAACTGTGGTCTGAGGTATGTGGTAGAGACATTTTGCACCTTTTAGTCCTCCTGACATGCGAAACATGTATTAAATGCTTGTCGGAAATAAATATGGACACGTACATACGCGACAGCAGAGGAAGCCCCTCGGGCTCGTATGAAGACGAAGGGAAAACATGTCTTCCCGAGTAAACCATTTTTAGAGCCCTCCTACACTTTCTATGAATAGAACAGCACATCAATAGCCTAAAACCGAATGTGGGACCTTTTCCGAGCGTGCTGGTGCACGTAAGGCGCATATTTGTGGTCATTGGCTATGGGAGGGGGAGGAGGTTGCTGGCGACGCGTTTCCTGTCATTGGATGGTACGAGGCGAGGCAGTACGCGGACGACATCGTGGAAATATGTACACTTCATGGAATTTCACCGTCCTGTTCCTCGTATATCTCATGCATAGTCCATACGCATGGCATCTGTGAATGAGGACGCGGTTGACGAGGGGACTGGCGGCTCTGGTAGCGGAGCAGCATGGACAGACATCACATCGGTAAGCTTCGATGTTGTTTTCAGACATCCAGTATGGCTTCCATTTGCATGTGAAGCGCGCGGATTTGAAGAAAGATATCTTGATTCTAACTTTTTCTGGGTCGATGACTAGTGTACTCCGTATCTCGCGTCCAGTAGTCCTTTTTGTACAAGCCTTAGCAAATACTCGGGCCTTGTCAACGTAAAGTTCCATTATTCTCCTGACAGGATTGTCGCCTCGCAGCCGCTTCTCTCGACACGGGTGAAATGATTTGCTCTCCGGCCTTTTCTCTTTTCGAAGCCATGAGTGCCTTGGAGCTCATGGATCCGAAAATGGATGAATCCCTGCTCGAGGTAGGAAGGAGGAGGTTGGGTCGTTGAGTGAAGCAGCTGCATATTTACCGTTCAGCATTAAGGGCTAGTTTTCGGTCGTGCATATTTTAATTCTTCTAAATTTAGGTTCCTACACTGACTTTGTGCTTGCAATCTCTGTCCACTCGGTCTTTTCTCCTTGCCTCCCGGAATCGTCGCTCCTGTCTTCCTTCATCCCCTCCCCTCTTTTCACCCATGCTTCGCTCTGTGCAGCCCGTAGAAAGCGTACAATCCCGTCTAGAAAGAGGAGCCTTGCCTGTGCAAGTTTCTGTAGCTCAAGCAGCTCGTGTGGTCGAGAATATGCTTGCCTTCGAGGTGAGGAGGAGGGATGGTCATGGCCTCTGGATCCTTCACTTTCTCTTTCTCCACACACAGCTATGTACGTCTCAAAACGCACCAACCGCTGCCCTGGAAGAAAAGTGGCCACTCTCACCGTCCCTCTGTCCTCTCAAACAGGTCGCGTGGTACCAGGGCGCCAGCCTCCTGGATTCCCTCTTCCTATGTCTGTACCCGCATGGAGCGAGCATCCACGCCCTTTGCTCTCTATGCGGTGTGACTCGGACATCGGAGCCGCACGAGAGTGGAGCAGAGGGAATGAGGAGAAAAAGCGGGGGCGGAGGAGCTGCGGGACCAATCGTGCGAGGTGAAGAGGAAGGAAGGGTGGTAAAAAGGGAAGGAGGGAGGGAGGGAGGGAGGGAGGGAGAGGTGAACTGTGGCTGCGGGAATACCTTGACAGAGAGGATGGAGCTAGAAGAAAATGGCTTGCGTCTCTAATCTTGCATCTGCCCTTTGTTTCCCTGGTGCTCCAGACGCTATAACCTCTGACCCCGCCTGTACCCCGGCCCTCGCCCTTTTGGCGGTGGTTTTCGGCACCCTCAAGACCGTGGCCGGTTTTCGAAAGGTTGGTAGGGGCGAAGGAGGAACGAAGGAGAGAGGGAGGGAGGAAGAGAGGGAGAAAGGGCAAAGGGGGGAAATCTCAAGACAGGATGATGAAAACCAAACCAATGAGGGGCCTATTTGTTTCGGGAATGCGAGCGTTTTCAGATTTGAGTATTTAAATTCAAATCTGCGTCGCTCCACGAACCCTCCTGAAAGCATGGGCTCTATCAGTGATCGTAATGTGCTTGTTCTTGCAAGCTGTCTGACGTCTGAGTTGCCTCCACCCTCCCTCTCATTTGGAAGGGTTCCGTGCTTGGACTTGAGCCTCACCTTTCTCCTCCCTCCCTCCCCTGCTCTCCCCCTCCCTCCCTTCCATTGGCAAGGTCATCTTGGACGCAGATATCTATGAAGAGGAGGATGCGCAGCCCAACTCTTTGGGCTTATATTTAGCCGAGAATTTGGAGACAGACGACGCTATATTTCTGTTGAAAGAGGTAGGTGACAAGGAGAGGAGGGATCGAAGGCGACAGGAAGGAGAGATCCGGGGGTGTGACTATGACGGCAATGTGGAGATCAAGAACGGGCAGAAGGGAGAATGAGAGAAAAGGGCCTGGTTAGAAGTGTGAAAGCGCTTACTTATTCCCATGGTACCGCACAGGCGCGGGAGGGTCTCCGCCTCCAAGAGGGAGGATCCTCCCAGAATAAGGGGGTGGCGGGGCATGAGGAAGGGGGGGAAATGGAAGAGAGAAAAGGAGGGCCGGGAGAAGACAGGGATCTTGCATCTCTTGTGGCGCAGCTAACGTTTCGCATCGCCCTGTTGAATTTAATTGACGTGTTGCGTGAGTTGAGGGAGGGAAGAGGGAGGGAGTACGAGGAGGGGAACTCAAGCATGTGACTGAGCGATGGAAATCCTACCTTAGCATTTGTGGCGCGATAAAACAAGAGAGGTGGGAAGTAGAGTTGGGCGAAGAGACGCAGGGAAGGTGTCTTCGTAGGAAGAAAGGGGCTCTGCCAAAGATAAAGTCCGGGTGGTATGTAGACTTTATACCTTTTTTCGCTTTTTCCCTCCTGTAGACTCTTTCCATCCGTCCCAAGGAGCAAAGGCAGGCCATGTGATGCGAGACGCCCTCCAGGAAGCGATCGATGCGCTTGGGACCATAAAAGAGGGGGGGAAGGAAACCGTGGAGGAGGAGAAAGTGGAGGCCAGTGGCGAGAGCGGATCTGTTGCGTTCGCGTTCGACCGAGGGATAA
>NW_005803928.1:10206-14451 GCF_000240725.1 Microchloropsis gaditana
CCCCCCCCCGCCGACGTTGACCAACAGGCAAGGCCAGGCCTGACGGATGCATCGAGCCACGCTCAGGGAGGGCCTCCACAAATGTGGGGTTGACAACAGGTAGCGGAAAGCGGCTCGGCACTCCGAGTCGTTGGCGGCACCGGCGAGGACACGTGGGAGGAGGACGGGGCCTACCCGGAGGTAATCCGAGGAGAGGACGATTTCGGGAGGTGGAGGAGGGGGTGGAGGGAGAGGGAGGGGCGGAAGGAGGCCATGGGCGGTCATTACCTCTTGGAAGGCCCGGCGCATCCGCCGACGGTCTCCACTTTCCCGCATGCGCGCCACATAGACGCATTCCACGGCCTCCTGCACGTGCGCAAACGCCCCTCCTGGCCCCCGCCCTCCCGCCTTCCCTCTTTCTTTGCCTCTTACCAGGCCTTGCTCGGCAGCCGCCAGCTCGATCCATCGAAAGACATCCCGCAAATTGAACTCCCACGGCGCGCCCTTTGTTCCAAACGAGCCTTTCCTCACTACCTCCTCTACCACGCGTTCGTTAAATGCTACCATTGCCTTGACCACAGCTTCCCGCCTTTCCTCCTCCTTCACCTCGTCAATCTGTTCGTCTACGCCCTGCATCCCTCCCTCTTCCTCGCTTCGCCCCTCTGGCGTCATCTTTGCCAATGCGATCAATGCCAAGTCCTCCTCCCTTAGAGGATCGACCACGACTTTGGTGAAGCGGTTCAAAAAGGATTGTGGCAAGCCTTTTCGTCCCCCTCCTTGCCCCAACGGATTTTGTGCCGCGAAAACCCGAAACCCCGAGGCACAGGAAAATGTCCGGCCTAGTTCGGGAATGAAGACGTCCTGCCGATGGTCGAGCAGGGAGTTGAGACCCTCCAGCACCGACTGCGAGGCAAGATTGAGCTCATCCAGCAGGACCCAACGCCCTTCCTGCATCGCGGTGAGCACAGGCCCGTCCTGCCAGGCAAACACAGGGCCAACGTCTCCTCCTCCTTGGTCCTCAATGCCTCCAGGGGCGGTAGCGGACGACGAGAGAACGGGCAAATCGGCGCCGAAGAGGTCGGTCATGTCCGTCTGCTCGCTTAAATTCACTCGCGTGAGGGGACGACCGGCAGCACGGGCCAAGGCCTCGATCAGCGTGGATTTTCCCACGCCCGGCGAGCCTTCTAGAAGGATAGGTCGCGGCATTTGTAAGGCGCGCAGGATCCGATGGAGGTTCAGGGCAGTCGTGGGGGCGGTCAAAACGAAGCGAGGGTCGACCAAGGGGAGGGGCCCTCGAGGTATTAAAAAGGGACCCATCCCGAAATGGCTGGCGTCGGAGGCGAGTGGGGGGGGGCTCTCGCCCTGCGCGGAGGGTAAGCTGGTTGCAAGGATGTCTGGGGAGAGGGAAGAGCGAAGCAGGCCGAGTAGGTGGCCTCGCGCACGGGTGCGAAGGGCGTGCAATGAGGAGGAGGACGAGGAAGCTCCCAGCCCTAGCCCATCCAAAAAAACGAGTTCTGCGCCGTGCAGGAAGGCCTCGGCGACAGTCAGGCATGGAAGCCTCTCCATGCTGCCACTCGCTTCGCGATGCCGTGTCCTTTGGTCAGTCGTCGTCGTCACAAAGCTCGCCCAGGTCAGGAGGTCTCTGAGCGAAATAGCCGGCACGGCCAAGGACGACGCTCGCCCCTTATCTGCCCCTTTTTCTCCCCCCTCTCGCAACCAGTCGACAAAGTCAAGCATCGGGTCCACAAGGGCTTTCAACTCCAAAGAAACGGGGAGGGATGGAGGAAGGGAGGGAGGGAGGGAGGGAGGGGCCAGAACCGAGAGAACCACGGATGAAACGTCTGCTCTCGCCCGCAAAGGAGGGACCCAAATTTCGGTGAAGCGAGAGCGCAGCGCAGGTGAGAGTTCCCTCTTTCCGTAGTCCCCCCCTGGATTCATCGTCGCCAATAAGCGAAATCCAGGAGCCGCAACTACATGACTGTCATCTTCTCCCTCCCTCCCTCCCTCTGAGCCTCCCCCCTTCTCGGCCAAGGTCAGGGAACGCCCAGGCTCCAAGACGGAGTTCAAGCGTTCAAGGACCGCGTCCTCTGCCAAAGAGATCTCGTCGAGCAGGATAACCTCCCCACGTCTCATGGCGGTCACCAAGGGCCCGTCGCACCATTCAAACAGCGTTCGCGCACTTTTTCGGGAGAGCGTGACCGCGGCCTGCCCGAGTGCAGGAAGGGCGGCAAGCAAAGCCCAAGCCTCGGTAAGACAGGGAGCGGAAGGCGAAGAGGGGGTGTCGATGGGCTCGGCCGAGGAAGGGGTTCGTTTGCGCTTGCGGGTCCGACGGGCCGGGCGACGGCCCGCAGGCTCCAGCCTCGTACTCGTCGGCGTCTGAGGTTGTCCGTCGATATCCAAGCACTCATCCTCCCTGTCGCCCTCTCCACCTCTCTCCCCCCCTTCCTCTTTGAAGTCCATCGCGATGCCGGTGACAGCTTCGACCCAGGCTTGGACCTTCTCTGCTTCTTCGGGGAGAGGCATGGCAGGTAAGCTATCAAGGCCCTTGTGGCCCCCCGCCTCCTTGACTATCGCTTCCATCTGCTGCAGTTTCTCCACCACTTCCTCCCTCAAAGCTGCCCGGCCCCGGAGCGGACGGAGGGAGCCCAAGAGATCTGCCGTTTCTGTGTGCGCATGGCATCCTACCGCGTACAAAGGCGATTGGCGGAGGCGCGCAAAGATCTCGCAGACAGCCGTCTTCCCCGCCCCGGTCTCACCCACGAGTAGCACCGGCTCCTCATGGGCCACGCATCGACCTACTAGTGTCAGAAGGCGGGTGAGGGAAGGCGTCAATGCCATACCGGCCAGGGCCTTGCGCACCACGCTTGCTTTTCCTCCCGCCTGCTCCCCCTCCTCCACCCCTTCCACGTAAGGCGCCAGCCATGCATCCACCGCAGATGAGTCAACAAAAGAGCCAAGGGAGGTGGGTGGTGCAGAAGAGGGAGAAACCGGGAGGTAGAGGGTCGCCGGGTCAATGGTGACATTGCACACCGTTTCCAACACGCCCCGAACGTCATCCTTTTCTTCCTTCCGCCGCAACCGCTCCCCGAGTAGCATGTAACCCTCCTCCGCGATGGCTTGCCGGGTGCTTGGTCTCCGGGACGCCCACCTCAACAGGTCCCGGGGGGTGACAAAGCCCTCCCTGCCTGCAAAAACGCCGGACCTGGTCCGCCTCCCTTGGAGGGTGGCCATGACCTTGACCAACAGTCGCGCGTGCGACGGTGCCATCCCGACCCGTTCGTGCAAGATTTGCTCCATTTCCTCCGCCGCGATGGGACCCATGTCAAGCTCGAGGAAACGGTTTCGAAACGCCCGTGACAAGGGTTTTCGGCCGCCATAAGCGCCCCCCGGGGGGTTCTGCGTGGCAAAAAGCCGAAAAGCGGGGTGAGGGACGATGATTTCTTGGGTCTCCGGCACGAGCAGCTCCCGGTTATCGTCCAAGAGCCGATTCAAGCCTTCCAGGACTTCGGGCGGGGCGAGATTGAGCTCGTCGAGGATCAACCAGGCGCCCTCCCGCAAAGCCTTCACCAACAACCCGTCTTGAAAACGCAAATGGCCCGTAATCGGGTCTGGGGCGTAGGCCCCCGTGTACTCACTCACGTCGGTGTGCTCGTGGTTGTTGATCCGCACACACACGTGCCCTGTCCGGGCGGCCAGGTACTCGACCAAGGTGGTCTTCCCCGCGCTGGTAGGGCCTTGGAGTAGAATGGGGGCCCCATGGCCTCCGGCTACTGCGCGGGCCAGCCCCCGCAAGGCCAAGCGGGCGGAGGGGGTGAGAATGAAACGCTTGGTACCAGGACCGCCACTGCCCTCCTCTTGGTTCCAATCGCGGAGGGGTAGAGGGCCGCTAGGGAGCCAGAAAGGTCCTGAGACCAGTACCCAAGAAGGAGAGACAGAGGAATCGGGGGAGGGGGGTGGACGCGCGGGTTGATCTAACTCTTTCTCGGCCAATCCCGGAGGTATTTTGCGCGAAGAGGCGCCCGAAGCCCTGGTTAGGGCAGCCAGGAGCTCTTTACGCAAGAGCGGTCGAGAAGCGTCTTGAAGCTGTGTCTCAAACGCTAACGCGAATCCTTCCAAAAGTGCGCGAACAGGGGTCAAATGCTGTGGGGCGGCTGTGAGTGCGCGTGCAGCTGCCAAGGCCCGGGTCAAGGTCCTCAGGGAGTACCGAGGCCTTTGCCCCACACCGTCCACCAAGACGCTCTCTGCCAACTGCCTACAGCGTAAGTA
>NW_005803928.1:14461-21785 GCF_000240725.1 Microchloropsis gaditana
GGAGGAAGGGGGAGGGAGGGGGTGACCCAGACGGAGCCCATCCTCCTCGGCGATAGGCAGCTCCTTCGACACGCCCGGCCCCCCGCTTCGGCCTCTTCCCCCCTTCACCCGCGGCTTGTGGGCCCTTTTCCCTCCCTCCTGCCGCACCAGCCCTCCCTCCGTCCCTCCCTCCCCCTCCTCTTTCTTCGGAGGTGCCGTCAGCTCCCCGGGGGCGTGATCCCTCATCCTCCCTACTTCCCCAAATAGCTTGGAAGGCGCGGGGACCTGCGTGTTCCTTCCCTGAGGGCCATCCGTCCATCCCCCCTCGCTTCGCCCTTCCTCCATTTCCTTCTCTAACAGCTGTGCCACGGGTTTTTCCAGCGCCTCCCGCTGTTCCCTCAGGATCTTCACGAGCTTCTTGTGGGATTTGAGCGTGCTTGCCTTCAATGCATGGTAGGTCTGATCGTCCCATTTGCAGAGTTTAGCTTCCTCCCTCAGTTTCTTCTCCAGGGGGGCCCGGTCCTCGCGCAATTTTCGGCGGACGAGCGGCAAGAATTGCTGGTAGTATCGGACCAATAGGATCAACATCCCCCCCATCGGCCGTGCACGCGACACGCGCCCCGTATCCTTTTCTTCACTCCCACCGACCACGTCCAAGGCAGATACACGCAACAGAGATAAGCGTGCTTCGTATTCCCCCAAGGGGCTGCTTCGCATCATCAAATCGAACGAATCGAATAGCGCCCGCAAATCGGGGGGAACGCTGGGACAACGGAAGGTCGAGGACGGAGGGGTCGCCCGGAGGGAGGAGGGAATCAGCTCGGTCAAAAGCCAAGCCGACGCCGGACCGTGCGAGGAGCTTCCTTCCCCGTCCTCCCCCCCGCCCTCCGCCTCGCCCTCCCCTGCCAGGGCCTGTCGAGTCAAGCGGTGCAAATGGAACCAGTACCGCATCGCCTTCCCCGCCACCCCTCGCGCCTGCAACTCCATTAGGTCTGGCCAGCTTTCCAGCTCGATTTTCCGCCAGCGCATGACCAAGGGCACCAGGACTGCCATCTCTGCGCCCAGACTCACTGACTTGCTCGCGTAGGCCTCCCATTCCTGCGCGGCTCCTAAGGTAGCTTCCAGACCCAAGAGAAGGCGGGAAAGGGATGACCGGACCCCGAGATTTCGGACCCTATCGGCCGCGCGGGCCGCTTGGATCAGGCCTGCGTGCCCCGGCCATTGCTGCAGAAGTGTCCGGATACGCTCCAGGAGCGGGCTGAGGACGGGAAGGAGAAGGCGTACCTCGGCAACGGGGGCGGGGTCGTGGTGGAAGTCGTAGAGTCGTCGGTGTTTCAGACGCACAGCTCCTCCCTCCGTTTCATCCCAGAGGCCCGCCTCGAGCAAGGTGTGCAAGCCTCCGTCTGGGTCCTCTCCCTCGTCCAGGGCCTCTCTTCGGCACCTGTCCGTGCTCCCCCTTTTATTCCCCTGACCGTGCGCCGGGACCGCACTCTTCCCAAGCGCGGGGGTCACGTTGGCCCCAAGGCTCTCCACCGCCATAGACAGCGCCAAAAGATGGGCCGCTTCCAGCGCCTGATCCATCGCCGGCACGAGGACGAGCCCATCCTGTACCGTGGGCATACTTGCGCAGCCGTCCCCGCTGCGGGTGGCCGGATGCGGAGCCATTGGCAGGGCCAGGGCAGAGGCAAGATAGTATGACGAACGGAAACACAGCCGTCGAAGGATAGGCTGATAAGATCCGATGGTCTGGCAACCACCCCGACCGCCCGGCCGCTCCCTTTCCCTCCTGCTCAGGGCCAGCCGGGTCCATATGCCCACGATTGCCGCCACTTGCTCATCGCCAGGTCCAAATGCACAGGAACCGTCGCTCGAGCTACCCTCCTGCGTGTTTCCACTTTTCAAAGCAGCTGCTGCTTCATTCATCGGACCGACCATCACCTCCTCCTCGACGTCGTGGGGGAACAATCTTTGGAGTTCCATCGCCTCTCTTCGGGCGGTCGCCGCCAAGGCCGCAGCGTCTTCTCCATTCACGCGCGCTTCTTTTTCCTCCCGCTCCAAGAATAAAGCTTCCCTCTTCCGAGATTCCTCTTTCGCCCGCGCCTCCGCCTTTTTCCATTCGTCCCCTACCCGGACGAACAAGCTGTCCATCTCCTTCCACAAACGAGCCCGCGCGCCGGGGGCTTGTACTGCGTGCCATTCCAGCTCCAAGCGGCACAGACGTGTGACTAAGGCCTTGACCGTCAGAGATGAGGACAGAGAGGTGGGATCCAAGGCTTGGGCCAAGCGACCAGCGACACGCTCCGCCCACCTTTCTTCATCCCCCAACTGCTTCCCTGTACCTTCATCTCCCCCTCCCTCCGAACCCTCCGGGCACAAAAAGGGGAACTGAGCCAGGACACGAACCGGATGATCCTCCTCCTTTCTGCCCTTTCCTATATTCCCGCCATCTGCTCCCGCTTTCGCCGCCGCCACGACCCCCGAAAGCCCATACCGTACTTCCCCTATCGCGGACAAGAGGGGATCTATAATATCAGCGAAATATGAATATTCTCTGCGTAGACGGTCCACCAGGCATCCCACGGCGGCTTGCCACGCCTCTACTTGAGCATGGGCGTGCGCAAGGGCGGCAGGAGGACCCGACATGGGGGGTCCAAAGGGTCGAAGCACGGCCTCCAAGCGCGTCGAAGACAGCAGTCCCCGCGCCGCATCCAAAATTTCTGCCCGCAGGGACAGGAAACCTCCCTTCTCTTCTCCCTCTACATCCCCGGGCCGTTGAACCGCCCGACGGGCCAATGCCGCGCTTTCCCTTCGCAGTGCTTTTCGTTCCTCGTTCATTTCCCCCCCCCGTCCGTCCTCATTCCCTTCCCCTCTAAGTCCCCTTTCCAAACTCCGGGCCCAGATCCGGGCTGCCGCCTCGGTGTCAAGCCAGGCCAGGCGTTCGTCCACCAGGGCTCGTTTCGCCAAAGGTGCTTCTCCCGGGTCCACGGGGCGGGAAGGGAGGAGCAAGTGAAACTGGAGCACGCCAAGACGTGCCCGGGCATGCCCGACCCACAGGAAGGTGGTCGCAAGGGCGACAGCCGGCGGAGAAGACAGAAGGGAAGCCAGTGATGCGCAGGCGTGGAGGGCGGGCTGCAACAAGGGAATGGCATGGCTCGCGAGGCGGGGGTCCGTGGAGCGGGCGGCCAGACAAGCGGTCGCCTCCGCCCAACCCGGATCAGCGACGGAAGTCTCGAGGGAGGATTGAAGGCGACGTAGGAGGGCCTGCCAGTCCTCGACGGCGAATGTGGTCTTAAAGGCTTTCAGGATATGCAGGGATGCCTGCCGGAGCTGTTCCCATTCCTCCTTTGCTGCGTCCATCCCGGTTTTTAGCTCTTCGCCGGGTTCCAGGGGGCGAGCACGAACGAGGAACCGCATCGCGTCTTGCAGTTGCCGTCGGCGCAGCTGTCCTCCCTCCACCGAGGCCAGGCCCACCATTCCCCGGTACCCGCCCCCCACCTGCAGCAAGGACCAAACAAGGCGCGAGACCGGCGCCGCCAGGAGCCAAGAGGGGTCCAGAGGTCCGAGAGGCCGACGGTTACCGTCCTCCTCACCTGTCGTCAGCTCCCAATGAGCCTGGGCGCCAATGCCTTGCCAAAGGATTTGATGGAAATTCGCGTTCAAAGTGGGTAGCAGGGAGGCAAGTGAGTGTCGAAGTCTGGATGTGTCGCCTGTGGCTCCCCCGGCACGAAGGGTCTCCAGGGACGGGAAAGACGCTTCCCACAGCCAGACAAGGGACTGGAAGGGGCGGAGGTGAGAGATGTGACGGATTTGGAACTGGAGGCAGACGCTGACAAGGACCTTCGCATGATTGACTGCATGCTTGACCACGCTCAGGGCTGGAAGTGAAAGACCGGCTCCTTCCCTGTCTGCCCTATGTCCTCTCTCTTCGATCCCCTCCAGAGCAGAAAGGGGAGGATTTGCCGCTACCCTTTGCCTAAGTTGCCCTGGTTCCTCCATTCCGCCCAAAACGAGGGCACGAAGCAGGTCGGAAATGACCCATCGCTCTTGGCGCGCTGCCCACGGAAGGAGCAACCGGCCGATCTGCAGGCTCGCCCAGACCTCTAGGCGGCTCGTTCCTACCATCAGAATCGCTCGTTTAGCGGCCCCACCCCTTTGTTCTCCATACTCAAGCGCCTTCTCAACCCCCACATCGACATGATCGTCCTCCTCGCCGTCCTCCTCGTCTTCCCCCGCGTTGATCGAGATATCAAGGGCCTGTTCACGTGTCTCCAACGTCATGGCATCCCGCAAGGTCTCCACCCTGCCTTTCAAAGACATGGGCAACCCAAGCAAGATCGTGGTATTAGAACAGCGTCCTGTGGAGGGGGCGATCGAAGGGCGGGCCTGTGGTGGTGGAAACTCGTCGGTGAAGGCCCAGTGCAGCGTACAAAGCGCATCAAGAAGCTCACGACGGACAGGCTCCGGTACCGCCATGCGAAGATCGCCTCGACGGAGGGCCTCTTCCAAAGAGGGTAGGAAACACGAAGGGGAGAAGGAGGTGGTGGAGGAAGAGGCGAAGGAGCGGCCCAGATCATGCAAGATTCTCAGGACCTGGGCCTGCTCGGCGCGAAAAGCGACGGCAGGATGACCACCTTGTTTCCATAAACGATTTTTCAATCCGTACAACCCACCCTCTGCACAAGCGCGCTCGATATCTTTTCCCATCCTGTCCACCAGATGAAAGAGCTGCCCCTCCTGGTGGGAGAGCAAGGGCGGGGAAGAGGGGGAAGGAAGGGCGGAATTTGGCGGGAGAAGGCGTCGCACCGCCTTCGCGAACCGGGACCAAGCGGCCAAGAATCTCGGCCACGGGAAAGGGGTCAAATGTAGCGACGACACGGTACAGGAATTGTGGGAGAGCTTTAGAGCGACTGCCCCATCCAAGGCCTGCCACAGGTCGTCCCGCCGGCGCCACAGGAGCCGCAAGTCTGTCTCATAACAAACACGCCTCTCATCACCATACCCTCCGCCCTGGTGGGGGGATAGGGAGACCTGGAGGACGACCGCGTCAAATGCTTTCAGGAGGAGAGGGACCAGGGGAAGGACGGGATAGCCGTCCAGGGCTCCACTCGACAACAACTCTTCGCCTGCTATCCCCCAGCCACTCAAGTGGTGTTCCCTCCCTTTCCCTGCTCCCGACCCCGCGGCCTCCGCTATGGCTTCCTGCTTCAAAACGGCCAGCTCCATCCATGTCCAGTGCGGCCCTGCCTGGCCTCTCTCTCTCTCTGAAGGGGAGGCTCGTTGTCTGGAAAATACTTCCTCTTCACGCACCGCTTGCGGCAGTCGCGCCAATGTGCCGGCACGTGCAGCAAAGGCCGCTGCCTGGAAATGCATCCACGCCTGATGCCCCTGCTGGGCATCGGAGGCGGTGAGGTGGGCCTCCCACAAGCCCTCCATCTCGCGATGATCCAGGGGCCATTCCAAGCGGTGAAAAGGTGAGCCGGTGGACCTATTGGAGGGTGGAGAGGAGGCCAATTCCAGTCCCAATTCAAGAGTCCGAGCCACCAGGGGACAGCGACGAAGAATCACCTCGAGGCGAGCCAAGGCTTGCGAGACACGCACCGCCTCACCTGCCAAGAGAGAAGCCGGGATATCGGCGGCATGGAGTGGAACAGTGGGGCTCGCGGTGGAAACAGGACCGAGTATGGCGCGGGAAAATTCTTTTAACAGCGCCTGTAAGGCCTCTATTCGAAGGCTCAGGTGAGTAGCAATGCCCAAAGTCCGACGCACGACCCGCAGACAAAGCACCAAGAGCAAAGACGGGCTATTCTGGCCTCCAGAGGAAAAGAGACGTGCCTGATAGCTGGCTTCTGAGTCCTCTTCCTCCGGCTTGCCACGCTGTACGTCCAATCCCAGGCACATGCTACGGGCCGCATCTTTGCCGTCCTCATGAAGCGGGCCGTGGGGGAGAAGGAGAGGACAGAGCAAGCCCTGGAGGGCCCAGAGCAGCTCAAGATCGCGAGTGATCGAGCCTCCCTCCGGGTCCACAAAGGTCCCGCCCATCCCATCCCTCTCGCGGGACCGCAAAGCCAATGCGGGTAAGGACTCTGCGGCATGAAAGAAGGCAAACGATGCTTTTCCTCGACCCACTTTCAGCAACCGTGCCCAGAAAGGGTTGGGAAAGCCAACATCCGCCCCAGATAGAGGAAGGGAGAGCAGACCCGCGTACGCCCGCGCGTACCCCTCCCTAAGAGCAGCCTCTCGATCGAGTCCTTGCTCCATGAGGCAACCAACCAGGCCCCCCCACCGCACCAAGGCGCCTTGCAATCGCCATAGCCCCGGGGACTCCCCCCTCCGTACATCAGAAGGGAGGCTACTTACCCCGTTCTCCCCCGCCAGGCTGCTTCCTTTTTTCCCTCCTTTGCGTTCGGCGAGCTCCATCAGCACTGCATGCATTTCGACCATGCCCGCAGCCAGGTCCAGGGTGCCCGCCTTCCCCAACATCTGGGCCACAGCCAGGGTCAAGGGCCCGCCTAGAGCCATCCGCGCCGTCCCTCCCCCTTCCACCCTGCCCTCCTCCGTGCCCCCCTCGGCGTCTTCATCGCCTTCCAGCACCGCCACTTCCAGACAGCGGTTTCGCATGGCTCGAGACACCTCCCCCACGGAGGGGTCCATGGTCAGGAACAAGCGGAAGCTCGGGTGCGGTCGCAAAATGCGAGGGGCGGGGGCTGCATTCCGAGAGGAGGATGGGGAGGTCCCTGCCTCCGTCAAGAGAAGGGAGCCATTCGGTTCAAGGAGGGCGTTGAGCCGGTCCAGGACGGAGGCGGGGCAGAGGTTCACGTTGGTGAGAAGGAGCCAGTGCCCGCGTTCGAGGGCTTCGACCAGAGGCCCGTCGACCCAGGCAAACCGGCCGTTGCGGGAAGGGCTGGGGGAGGAGGAAGGGGTGGGAGGGATGCCTTCTTGAAGGCGGTGGAGCTCGACACGCAAGGACGACGAAGGCGGGAAGGAGGGAGGGAACGCAGCAATCGCTACTTCCAGAGCAGCCAGTAGACGGCCATGCTTTTGCTGCACGTCCTTTTCCTTCGCCGCAAGGCTTTTCCCACCGCCCTCCCTCATCCCAACCGCCCTCGCAACCGCTGCTCCTGCCTCCTCCAACTCCGTAAGCACACTCAGAATGGCCTCTACTTCCTTATCCCTTTCCTCCCCTTCCTCCCCTTCCTTGCCCCTCCCCACCAGCTCCCCCACCACCTGCACCAATCCTTTGTTCACGCCGGTCCACAAGAGACAAAGCCGGGCCTGCCAATCCTCCCACGCCTGCCCCAGATCCTCCTGTTCGTACGAGCCCAACAGCTCTGACACGTCCGTCCCC
>NW_005803928.1:22255-22793 GCF_000240725.1 Microchloropsis gaditana
CGCGTGGTGTCCGAGCTGATCTTCGCGTGCGGTCAGCACAGGGAGGCGTAAGGCCCGCCGGTGCCCTTCTGCCACGCGCGTCAGCCGCTCCCTCCACGTGAGGAGGAGGGAAGACGCCGGCCCGCCGGTCTGAGTAGAAGGGGGGGAGACGGCGAGCTCGGAGGCCAGGCTGGAGCCTCGCTCTGACCGGCTACCTAGGGCTCCGTCCAACAGGAGATGGACCTGCCCCACGCCCTCCGCCGCTACCTCGAACCGGAAAGCTTGCTCGCTTAAGAGGGACCGCAAGGACCCCTGATCCGAAACCACCACCCCGCCCTCCGTCCCGCCCTCCGTCCCGCCCTCCTTCCCGCCTTTTCCTTCGCTCATCCAGGCCACGGCGTCCTGCACGCTCTCCAAGGCTTCCCCCACCTCCGCCAAAAGCGCCCGTTCCTGTGTGGCGAGGGTGAACAGACCTTCAGCCAATCGGAGCATGCTTTGGGCTTGGGAAGAAGGCACGTCTCGGTGCGGGGGACGGTTGAGCAGATCGGAACGGAAGCCC
>NW_005803928.1:24975-28080 GCF_000240725.1 Microchloropsis gaditana
GGAAGCTCACTCTCATCTGCCTTCGGCGGGTCACAGTCCTGGGTGTCAAGCTCCAGCTCCAGGACCCGGCGGGTGGGGGGCTCCGAGTGGTGTCCGTCTCCTGCCGTCTTGGTCAAGTACATGGCGTGTCGCACTTTCGCCTGTGCGGGATGTTCGTAGCTGTAGCTGGCTCCCTGTGCTTGCGGGGTTGCTACGGGGGCAGCGCCGGTGGGAGCCGCCCTACCCCCGCCCGTCACGCCCGTGAAGGGGGAGAGTCGTCCTTTGAAGGGGCTGGGTGGTTTGAGCGCAGTAGGGGAAGGGGCAGCCGAAGGCGTGAGGAAAGCCCCGCCATGGCTAAAAGGTGTCGAGCAAGGGAGGGAGGACTGGGAGGAGGTGGAGGAGCGTGGGGGAGAACCCCGTCTCGGGATGGGGTGGGCCTCGGCGACAGGCGGGGTGCATCCCGCCCCGGGGCCGCTCTCGTCCATGAAAACGACCTTGACGGAGGGGGTGTATGCGGTCCAGGGTCGGTCTTTGGCTGCTGCCAACGCCGTCTCTCGGATTTGTTGGAAGTCGGCGGGGGCCAGAAGGCTTTCCACCCACTGAGCCCCGCTTGCTTGCGTCAAAGGCCCCCCTCTCGCTTGAGGCAGGCCCACGCGATCCGCCACGTGTGGCTCCGCGTCTTTTTCCTCCACTTTGCCTTCCACGGCCACCCTTTCCACCTCCATTGCAGGGGCTCCTTCCTCCCCCTGCCCGGCCATTCCCTCCCTCCCGGTCTCCGGGCCCACACCGAGGGTGCTGTCATCATTGGCCTTGTTTGAGGCTTCTCCGTTGCCCACCGAGGCAAGGGCCGTATCCTTTGCGCCAGCTTCGTCCCTCCCTAACGCTTTCATCAACGCCGGATACAGAGTTTCAATCCAGGGTTCCACTGTGCCTTCCAATCCCACGGCCTCGTCCGCTGTCCCCAAATTGTGCATTCGTCGGCCACCCACTTCGGACAAGCGCGTGTCCATACTCTTGCCCATGTGACAGAATTTATCGTAGTTCGTGTCCCCCAGACCCAACACGGCGAAGTGCATTCGGTTGGCCAGGAGCGTCTTGGGCTGCGTCCGCCGCTTCAGGAAGCGCCAGAATTTTTCTGCATTTTCCGGGGCGTCACCATTCCCAGTAGTGGCGCACACAAATATGCCTGCCTCGTACTCTTCAAATGTGGGATTGGATAGCTTCTTCCAATCATTCATGGCCAGCAACCGGGCACCTGGTAATCCATGCTTGTTCTGAAGCTCGGCGTGGATGCGCTTGGCGATGAACTCGGAGTTGCCCGTGGCGCTTCCAAAACATACCAGAATGGAGGGGTGGCTAGAGGTTGTGTGGGATGTGTGATGAGCGGTGGGGTTGTGGAAGTGGAATAAAGCAGGGTGGCCGACAGCCGCAATGCATGGAAGACAGAGGGAGCCCCGCGAGCGTACCTTGCATCTCCATCGGTATCAACCATTTTCGCAATTTAGACCCGAGGCAGTCGTCAACTCCTGTTGTATGAATGGGTGATGGAAGCCGCTGACAATGTGAAGCTAATTTTCCCTTATGTTACAGTGCACCGAGAAGCTGTGAGTCATCCATCCTATTGCATGCGACCCAGTATCCGTTACCATGACAAACGGACAAGCCCCCCATCGGGCCGCAAATTATTTTCCTTTTAATCATGGCATCGGGCTTGTAAATAAAGAGATAAATGGTCAACAGGAAAAGGTGATGCTCTTGTCACGTTGTCCGCAGTAAAAGACACGAAGGAGGAACTCGCAACTTTCATCACGTCGGATAAGCTACAGCGCTCTGCCGCAAAGGCGAGACATGAGTGGAAGAAATAAAGGTTGGAAGGACGCGAAACATTTTTCCCCACGATTGTAATGACATGCTTCTTTTGTCGCGCCATGCGACATAAACGTGAGGCGAAAAAATGTTGCCCCCAAACTAAAGTCTGCTCCATGACAATCATATTAAGAGGACAGGAAGAAATGATAGTCATAGTTCATCTGTTTGATGAATCTGGTTTTTTACTTTTTCAAAAATACTCTTCCACAAAGTTGTCCCTCCGGACAACACGACCCCAAATTCTCCACAGTGACGATAAAATGTCATATACAGATGAAATATACAGCTTTGCCCCCACTTTTTCAATTTTTCTTACTCACGCCCCAAAAGCTCGAACCATTGCTTCAAGGCGTCAGCCATCACTTCTGGTAAGGCTTGTACATCTCGTAGCACCACATAATACGGGAAAGGATACGAATCCAAATACTTGGACAACCGCACGCCCCCTGTGGCCGAGTACTCAACCTCCTGGCGCTCTTCGATTGACCGATCCACAATCAGCAGCACCAGGAGCTGCCCTTTCTCGCCCATTTGCCGCACCAGCCTCCGCAACGTCGCCTTGTCCCCTCGCTCGAAAGAGCCGTCCGAGACGACAAACACCAACTGGAAAATCTTGGCAGGGGCCCCTGGCCCTTGGCTGGCAGCACTTGCTTGCCGCGCCCCCCTCGCCGCCATCTCCAACGCCGCAGACACGCTTTCGAGCAGCAAGGCCCCGTCCGTCGCCTCCTGCTCGAACGTGAACGAACTCAGCACGCGCGCCCCCGCGTCCTCCGTCCAAGGCTCGCCAAAGCCGTGCAATAGGCTCAGTGTCTCCCCGAAGGCCGCCACCCCCACCTCCCCGATCTCCAGCGCAGACATCCCCGAGGCGAGCGTCGCCAGTGCCGTCAAGGCCATGTCCTCCGCGCCGAAATGCTTCATGGAGCCCGAGTCGTCGATGGCAAGCAAGACTTGGTACGCGCGTTTCGCCGGTTTGGTCCGTCGCAACCATATCTTGTCCTTGCGGTACCCAGAGGCAATGTAAGGAATCACTCGACGCATGTTGATCCGTTTCCCTGACCGGTAATCCCCTCCCAGTTTGCTGGCCACCTGAGGCTCTAGGACCAGGCGGAGCTGCTCGCACAGGCGGAGGGCGAGGGGCGCGGAGGCGGAGCGGTAACGAGCCCACAGGTTGGCTGCCGCGTCAGGGGAGGGGTGGGGATGCTCCTGCCAAAGCCCTTGGACCCCGCGACGAAGGTCCAGCACCTCTTCCTCCTCCTC
>NW_005803928.1:29667-30151 GCF_000240725.1 Microchloropsis gaditana
CAGCAGCAGCAGCAGCAGCAGCAGCAGCAGCAGCAGCAGCAGTATGAGGAGGAGGAGGAGGAGGAGGAGGAGGGCGACGGGAGCGAGGAGGAGGAGGAAGAGGAAGCAGGAATGGTGCCGTGGTGGGCGGTGCAGCAACAACACAGGAATTTGGAAGAAGGAAGGTCTGACAATCGATATGGCGAGCTGCGCGAGCATGAGTACGCCAGCGACGAGGAGGAAGAGGAGGACGAGGACGAGGTCGGGGAGGAGGGTAGGGGCGGAGGGCCCTTTGTCAGGTTGGTTCGCTTCTTCTTGTCGCCCATTTTGAAGCCTTTGACGACTGTGCTCCACAAGGCGCACAGCCATGTGGGATTTGCGTCGGTAAGCAGGAGTCATCGCTCCTTTCCCGGGGACGGAACTGCTCGCACGCAGTCGCAAAGGACGAGGAAGAAGAAAGCGAAGGAGGAGGAGGGATGGAGGGTGTTGCAGGGCCCGCGCGTGT
>NW_005803928.1:30199-32880 GCF_000240725.1 Microchloropsis gaditana
GGGGCCGCGCATTTCTTCTCGATGATGTGTAAGTGGTGGACACCTTCCTTTCTCCAGCCTGTCCTCCCTCCTGCCCTCTCACCCTCTTATCCCCCTGTGCCCATGCCCCTTCCCAGCGTGAACGTCTCCTTTGGCCCCTCCGAAGAGCGGCTTCTTATGACGGGGCTCCACGCGGTCAGCGACGTCTGCTGTGCTGGGTGTCAGACAGTGGTGGGATGGAAATACGTAAGAGGGAGGGAGGGAGGGAGGAAGGGAGGGAGGAGCGACTAAACAGACATTTATGCATGGCTTTATGGGCGGGGTGGTGCGATGGGGATGAAAGCGCAGGGTCCGGTCCAGGAAGAAGCGAGGCAGGGGTGATGTCCGGCTGATAACCTCCTTATTGCTCACAGGATAAAGCCTACGAAGCGACTCAGAAGTACAAGGAGGGGAAATTTATCCTGGAGAAGGTCCATTTGGTCGTGGAGGAGGAGGCCTGGTAGGCAGAGGGGGAAGGAAGGGGGAATAGACGGGAGGGAGGGACGGATCTACGTCGTGTGGGGCAGAGCGTCGGTTCAGGGGGCCTGGCGGACGATTGGAGAGGGAGAAATGTGGAAAGGGGGAAGAAACGTTTCGTAGGACGAGAAAAGACGTCGAGTGGCTGAAGAAGGAGACGGGTCAATGTGATGTGAATGGAAAGTAGGCAGTCTCTGCAAGGAGGGGGGATAACCATTGGTGTGTGCATGTGCATTTTGGTTGGGAGAGAAATGACGAAAGGGGGGATGCGTCCTCGCGCAGGCGGTAGAGTGATAAATAAAGGATGGCCATAGCCAAGTTGCGGGGGAGGGAAGTGCTTCGAGCCTAACGGCCCGTGCAAGAATGGCGGCCTGGAGTGGGTGTGCGACATAGGGGGGGGTGTGGATAGGGCAGCGGCATACGGTGGTGAGGAGACTAGTCCCCCATCTTCTGGGAGGCGGATGTAGGGAAGCCCCCGGAGGGAGGCGGGACTCGTGTTGTAAAGGCGTGTATGGAAAGGAAGGAGTGCTCGGGGTGCCAGGTCAGTGCCCCTAGGGGAGACCGACTTGCGACTTCTGCGGCATATTCCTTTGGCTGTGAGAGAGAACCCACAGTGATGTGCAGAAACGAATCAGATTGAGAGAGGAAGAGAGTTACATGTGAAAGAAAAACGGGGTAAAGAGAAGGAAGAGATGCGAGGAAAACTTTGTGCCTGGTGATTGGAATGTCAGGAAAGGGGCATAAGTGTTAGGGAGAGAATATAGGAGCGATAAGCGCAGGAGAGACGAAAGTGAGAAGGAGGAAAAAGGAGGGGGTGATGATAAGAAAGCCTCACAAGAAGATGAAGTGGAAACCGAAACGGGGAGAGCAAGAAAAAGAGAAGGATGGTGGCGATGACTGAATAAGTCTGACGCACACAAACAGCTGGAGGCAGTCAGACGACGTGAAGCATCCGAGTGGGAAGCTCCAGAGACATTGTGCTGGTCGTGGGGGGAGGAGGGACTGAAAACGCTCTTTACACAGAGCAATATTCAAAGATGGTGCATGGCAGAAGGCATATGGGACCGGGCAGAATAGACTGCCTCACAAACACACAAGATATCGCGCCCTGTTTGATTTCTTTGACAATTCGCCTTTCGAGTGGTCGATAGCTTCAATCTGTACGTCATTTTTAAATTCCTTTATATTGTCCATCGCGAATACCTTGCTGCTGAGCCGCGTCATGCCACAGCTCTCTTGTCACCTCCTCCCTTTCATGCTCGGCGCCGTCTCCATGAAGGGCTCACAGACGTGCGTGGCATCTCCCTCAGGCCACAATGCACCCCGTGTCATGCCAGCCCTCTCGAAGGAAATCGGTTCGGCGAGCTTGTTCGGAGGATTTCGGAGTCGACCAGAAAGCGGGCCCACCGGGACGCAGTCAAAGTGCCCTCCATCCTGCGCATATCCAAAGTCAAAGGAGGGAAGCGGCAGAAGCCGAGTGCATTCTTATCGGGTCTGATTGATTTGAACGGTGCTCGCTGGCAAGCTCCTGCTCCTGCGCCAACGCTACAGGATCCCTCCCACATTACTGCCCTTTCCCCCTTCTCGCATCGCTTTACGCCCATATGTCCAATACATAACGCTGGCGCTGCTTTAACTCGACCAGGAAGGCCTCTGCCTCTTCCTCACTCCCTAACCCCTCCTGTCTACCCCCGTGCTGCACCAAGAGGGTCCTCAGGCTGGCATGCACGTCGCGGGCCATGTGCTCGGCGTCCCCGCACACGTAGAGATAGGCCCCTTCCTTCAGCAGCATCCGGGCCAGCGCCTCCCCTTGCTCCTGCATCCTGTCTTGCACGTACACTTTCCGAGCGCTCTCCCTCGAAAACGCCGTCTGCAACTCACTCAAGACACCCCGTTTCAAGAAATTTTCCATTTCCTCCCGATAGATCCAGTCCCCCGCTTTCGTTCGACACCCAAAGAACAACCAGATCGGTCCTTCCCCTCCCTTCTGCGCGAAGGACCCTATCCCTTCCTCCTCCATTTCCACCCCGGTCCCCGCCCCGTCCGCGTCGTCCCACACGTCAAAACCTCCCCGCCAGTAACCGGAGCACACTTCGGACCTCGAGTGTTTCAAGGCCTCTCTCCGCGCCTGTCGGTGGGACAAAAACCCCATGAACGGAGCCACGCCCGTTCCGGGCCCCACCAAA
>NW_005803928.1:33834-37621 GCF_000240725.1 Microchloropsis gaditana
GCCCTTCCTCCCTCCCTCCCTCCCATCCTCGCGCCGCCCCTTCCCGTACCCCCCGGTCATGCGAAGGATGCCCCAAGAACCTTCTTTCCCCCTCCCGCCTCTGGGGAAGGGACCAGGTTCCGCCCTCTCGGCCCCCCACCGCCACCTGCCCCACCTCCCGCTGCCAACGCTCCTCCCTGTCCAAAGGTCCTGCCGATGGCGGAAACGGAGGGGAGGTCGCGTGGGGGGAACGCCGTCGATCCCTCCAATCCCCTCCTTCCCCCTGCGTGGGGCCGGTCGAGGGGGAGGGGAGGGCTTCCGACTGCAGAGACACGCGCCGACGGTCTTTTGCCTCCTCCTTCTCCACCTGGTACGAAAAGCGGGCGGAGGGCCGGAAGGCATCGTCTTCCTCCATCGATTCGTCGGCCAATCCCGCTCCCTTTCGAATCGGCGTCCCTTCCCCCGCTGTCAAAGCCCCCTCCCTGCCAGACGTGGGACTCTCGCTTTTTCCCGACGAGATCGGAGAGGGCACAGGCGGTGCTGCCGGTGAAGGAGGCACAAGCTTGTTGCCCCACCCGCCTACGGGATTGCACGGGGCAGCAGAAAGGACAGTGGCCATCATGCTACCGGAGCCCGAGGACCCGCCACGCCCGGCATGCCCCGCCACTTCGGCGGCTGTCGGCGCCACCATCCGCTTCCCACTCATGTCCACGCCGATGCCGCTGCCTGTCTTTAACAGTGTAAGGCGGTGGCTTCCCGTGGCAGGCACTGCGCTGTTGCCCGTGTTGCTCGTGGTGAGGGGAGTGGCGAGTGCTGCAGCAAAGGAGGACGCCGTACCACCTCCCGTGCTACTTGCAGAAGCGGCATGGGAAAGGGAAGATGAATGTTGCGGCTTACTCCCTGCGGCACCTTTTATACGCGAGACCAGGGCTTGTGTTAGATTTTTGGCTGCATAGGTTTTTCGTGGAGGCAAGGAAGGCGAGCTGGCGGCAGGACGACAGGACGAGGACCGGGGCGCACCCCGCGCCTCAGTACCCGTGGCGGCAGATACCTCTTTTTCAGCAACCTTGTCCTCCGTGGTGCTTGCAGAAGGCTGCCCCATCCTGTCGTGAATATGGGGAAGGATGAGCACGGAAGTGGACACTAGAAAAGGGGACTTGAAAGGCTGTAGACGCATTTCGCCTCCTCCAGCCTCTCCTTGCCTTTTCTCTCGTGCGATGGTTCACCCTCCAACCCGCTGGCCTCCTGAAAAGAGAATGCGACCGTGCTCGTAGCATCCACATTCTGTCTATCCCCTTTCCAGACCTGCAACACCCGTGACGACCACACAAACGCCGGGAATCCGAGTCTGTGGTGCGCTTCCACCCTCACAGGATTGAGGTGTCTGAGGGATATCAGGGGAAAAAGCGATTTTCCTTACCACACCCCCCACTAATAAAAACGACTAGACACACATGCTTATGTTGTCTCCATCCGCAAAATTCCGGTAGAAATCGCTGCAAATCAGTTCTGATAAAAGTAATGGATGCCTCTTAATGCTGGCCTTCCCCAAGAGGCATTTGCACATTGGTGTTAAGTGCACAAGCTCAAGGGAAGAGGTATAAGGAACAGAGATGCCCAAATGGGCCACAGGGTAGAGGAAGCGACAGTCGTTCAAGGCAAAATTCGGGTCGGAAAAGACAAGACGGTTGGTGATTACTTTGCAATTTTATTTCCCAGAAAGGCACGGACTCCACATTTTCGTCGCGGATGCCTCCCAGCCCTCCCTCAGGCCTGGACTGGCGGCCCGGTCAATGGTGTTGCCTTGAAGACCCGCACATCCGTCAAAGGCCTAGGAGAGAAAAAGAAAGGGGAACGGGGGCAAAACTTGTGCATGATGGACATTGATAGCATGAAAATCTCCTCTCAACCTGCGTCCTGCTCTTGACAACCGCCACACATCGCTAATATTCGCCCTTTGCCCCCTCCTCCCCCGCTTTGGAAAGCCCCGTCACCTGTCCCCTTCCCCCGTCTTGACCAGTCCCAGCTTCTGCACGATGGGCATTCCGTGAGATATCCGGCCGAAAATTGTGTGCTTCCCATCGAGCCACGGCGTGGGACCGAGGGTCAGGAAAAACTGACTTCCGTTAGTGTTAGGTCCCGCATTGGCCTAGGGATGCGTGGAAGAAGAGAAGAGGAAAGGGTAGGGGGTGAATAAGCACAGAATGAGATGCACAATCGAGCGGGTGGCCGAGGGAAAATCGTGAACAATGGAAAGCTAAGGGGACATATCTATAGAGAAGGGAAGCAAACGGTGGTCTTCTCGGATATCGCAAAGCCCCCCAGGGGAGCGAAATAGAAATACAACGAAGTACGAAGAGGGGAACACCACCCTGCGAGAAAAAGGTCAGATCGGAAAAAGAAGCGGACATGTGTGTAGGGGAAAAGGGAAGAATAGCAGCACACCAGGTCGATTTGAGTGGCCTCTATTAGCGGCAAATTAAAAAGAAAATATGCCTCGTAAACACGTACCATTGAAACGACTCCTGCTCCCGTATGCTTGAGATCTCGAGTTATCTCGTCCTCAAATTTCCCTCTGTGTGGACACAGCGAAGTCAGTCACTCCCATAGATATTGTGGTTGCTTTCAAGCTCCCTCCACATGAACCTCTTCATGCGCTCTTACCCGTATATTGACTCGCCTCCACGCCCCGTGCCAGTGGGATCTCCGCCTTGAATCATGAAGTCCTTGAATCAAGTGGAGAGTTCAGGGGAAAAGGAAGTTGTCACTACAGGCTGGCATCCCAGAGACAGCCTCTGCCATGTGGAACGATCCTGATCCATTCCATGCTTCCATTAATCTTCCACTTACCTTTATAATGCGGTGAAAGATGGTGCCATTGTAATACCCCGAGCGTGCCAGCTCTTTAAGTGGACAGGAAAGCAAACCGACCCCAACGTGAGAGGGAAGACGAGCAACTGGAATTGTGCGAATAGAACCTACCGGCAAAATTGTGGCAGGTCCTTGGAGCATGCTTATAGTAGAGCTCGACAGTAAAATTTCCCTGTATCAAATCGATTTAAAACACACCATTTTGGTCGGTCAAAAAGGATCAAATCAACTCCTCAAGCGCCTTCCCCGTGACCCTGAACTCTTTCCCTTTACCACCCCTACTATCTTCCTCCATACTCACCACCGATGTCTCAAAGCGCACATGCGTCCAGGACATGGCAGATGTGCGCGTCTCCCTGTGATGTATGGTGCCAGTACGCAGGGCGAGGGGGTTGAGGGGTGGCGTTTCGCCCCTTTTTTCCACGAGTACGTGCGTCGCTGAGTTCATCGCCCAACCCGATGCCCTCTCTGTGGTGTCATAAAAGACACACCCCAAGGCTAGCGCTTGAAGATCCCGTCTTCGTATGGCACGTTCACCTATAGAGTAAAACTAGACGCCGGGCGCTGGCCGTGTGCTTTTGGCTGCGTTGCGTGATGGCTGTGTGTGCGGTGTGCGCGTTGTAGGGGATCTCGGGAGCAAGGAGGCTAACAGAAAAAGCCCCCTTCTGTAGCGGCCCTTTTTTCCGACGCGTGATTTTTTCTTGGGGCCGCTGGCTCTTTCCTTCTCTTTTCCCAACCAGCTGCGTGGATAAAAACTACGTATACGACATCCACAGGTCTGGGTGGACCTTGGGGACAAGGGCGATCATGGCTACGGTCGCGACTTCAACTTTCTCAGTGCCACCTCCCCATGGTCATGCCCTCTTCGTCAATCACCATGGAAGCGACGTGGGGGGTTCGGAGGAACACCATGACTACCAGCAGCCGCATTTACAAG
>NW_005803928.1:38366-39363 GCF_000240725.1 Microchloropsis gaditana
TGCGAGTCTCTGCGGCTGCGATGTTCCCCCTGCTTCCTGTCGGGGCTTCGCGAGGCCCCGGCCTCCGTGTCCGTTCGTTTTCCCGCACCCTCGCTTCCGCTCCTCCACCCCCTGGACAGCGAACGCTTTCCCAGCCGGCATGCCTGCCTTGGGCCCCCGACCTACATCGCTCCCTCCCCCTCTTCCCCCGCCTCTCCCTCCATTCGACTGCTGCAGACTTAGCGGTTGTTTCGCTTTGTGCTCCTTCCGCCGCCGTTTCCCGTCGTCGGCGCCCGCCTGAGTCTTCACATGCTGCTTTTCCTTCGGCCCTCCAGACATGTCCTCGTCCCTTCCCACCCCTCTTTCCACCCCATTTTCCCCGACGGGCACCTCACCCGCCTTCCCTCCTCCTCCCCTTCCTCCTTGCCGCACCTGGGTCCGCGATGCCTCCATTGAGGGCCCCTTTTCCTTCACTCCTCCCACGGCTGAACTTCCTCCTCCCTCTTCCCCCTCACCTGCTTTTGCTTTCCCTCTTCCTCCCCCGCCCTCGCCGGCCTTCCTCCTCATCTGGAAGGAAGAAGAAGGTGAGAGGAGAGGGGCCGCAGGAGTCGACATTCCCCAGAGCTGGATGGAGGGAGCAGTGGAGCCGGGAGATGAAGTGGAAGGAAGGGAGGGAGGAAGGGTGGAAGGAAGGGGGGGAGGGAGGGAGGACGGGAGGGAGGACGCGGAGAGCAACATGGCGCTCGTTGACCAGGGAGTGAGAGAGTCGAGGCCTGAGTCGGCAGGGTGGGACGCATAGTCGCCGAGCGGATGGGGCTTCCCAGGCACGTCCGCTTTCCCTAGTGAGAACGAAGGGGGGGCGGGGCTTTTACTGTCCCGTCTCGGAGGCCGTGTCGCCCGCGACGGGGTGGTCCGCCAGAGCGTGGAGGAGGCAGTGGCATCGGGAGGCAGCGAGGGAGCAGGGGTAGAAAGGCCGGGGGTCCGCAAGGGAGGGGTTTGGGGCTCGGAGGGACCCTCC
>NW_005803928.1:39373-39615 GCF_000240725.1 Microchloropsis gaditana
GGAGGGAGGGAGGGAGGGAGGGAGGGAGGGAGGAGTGGCCAGCTGGAGGACCGAAAGTGTGGTCGCAGCGAAACGATTGAATGCGTGTTGGAGATATCGCCGCGAATCAAACATGTGATATACGCGTCTCCAGAGTATCTTTCCAACTCTGAGAGTGATGGGATGATAAGGAGGAAACCCTGAAGGAGATAGGGCGATTGATCACCTCCCTCCCATTCTTGAGCCTCCCCTTCCTCCCTCCT
>NW_005803928.1:39625-41422 GCF_000240725.1 Microchloropsis gaditana
ATCAACAAACCCCCCGCCAGCTTTCCTCCCCCCTCCTCCCTCCCTCCCTCGGACTCAACGGAGGACCCTTTTCCACCCCGGCCCTTGCCCTCCCTGTCCGAGCCTTCCACCATCCTCTCCAAGGCCCATATTAAGCGCCTGGTCGCCTCTTTGCCAGAGCGGGATGCGATGCGGAAATGGGTCAAAGTCTACTGCATGTCGCGCGACGGAGCCAGCCTCAGCACGCTTCTGTACAAGGTACTCGAGCTTTGAGGTTGTTTATTATTTTTGTTCATATTCTTGTCGTCTTATACGCCCTTGCCCGAGCCGTTCCCTCTTTACTTTAGTATTCGCATTCCCAACCCCCTTCTCTTGACCAGTCTTTGCTTCCTTGATCCCCCCCCTCATTTATGCGCCGCCTCGTCATTCCTGTCCAGGTGATGGCAGAAAGGAAGCTGAGCTCCTTCCTGCTGGTCATTGAAGACTCGTGGGGCTACGTCTTCGGAGGCTACTGCCCCTGTCCATTCCAGAACGCCACGGGTTACTACGGAACCGGGTGCGGCCCCTGCCTGCCTCCCTGCCCTCCCTCGCTTCCCGCTCGTGCCCGTGTACTTGATTTTCGCCCTAAGAAGCGGAAAGCACATGGATCTGATGGACAAGCTCTAACCTAGGCCGTGTGAGATAGGACCGGACTTAAGATTTCCTCTCCTTTCCTCACCCCTCGCACGTCCCCCGCAGGGAAAGCTTCGTCTTCAAATTCCACCCTCAGTTCACCCTCTACAAGTGGACCGGGAAGAACGATTACTTCATCCTATCCAATGCTCAGCATCTGGCCATGGGAGGTACGTTCTCGCTGCTCCTCTGTGTCCTTCGAACGTGCCCCTCTCGTTTTTGATTTTACATTTTGGCACCATCGGAAGGTCCCGCACCGCGTTTTTCCGCGTCGCCCTTAGACTCGTCATTTTCAGAGCCTGGACGCCAGGGCGTTTGGAGACATCACAGTCCTCCAGAGAGACTGAATTCTGTCATGACAAGGTCATTTCCCTTAGCATTTACCACACCATCCTCTGCTCCCTTCCTTCAGGCGGAGGCGGCTTTGCTTTCCAGCTGGACGACGAGCTCGACACAGGTGTCTCTGGTCCCTCCGATACCTATGGAAATACACGCCTTTCCTCCCGGCATGTGTTCAAATGTTTGTCGATTGAGGTATGGGGTTTCGGGGATATTCATGACTGAGCGGGCGCGATGTGTGAGGGCCTCTGGGGTTGCGGGGAAGTGGAAGGGAAAAATCAAGCAGGGCAACGGTTGCTTGAGTTGTGTGCTATGTGTTATTCGCAGGATCAAAGCCACACCCCAAAGAAAGAAGAGGGTGGTAATTCATCTGTTTAACAAGATCAGATATCTTTAATGACGATTGCTCGCACGCGCGATGCCTTAATTGCAAAACCACTACCCTGAGGGAGGCTCGCGCTTTTTTTCTAGACTACGCATCCATCCACACTAGCTGTGTATGTCCGGCTAACTCTCTCCTGTTCGCGGCGATTGTATTTCTATTGCCCGATCCTCGCGCGCAGGAGTCAGGAAAATCTCACACCTTCCGTGTGCTTTTCCCCTTCTCCTGTCGCCCTTCCCCTACCCCCATCGCGCGTTACTTCTTTACAATGACTCATCGGGCCGCCGCTTGAGTTCCGCCGTGCCCTCCATTTTCTTTCCTCTCCCCAGGTCCTCCTCCGGCTCCGCTTCCTCCTCCAGCAGGAGACACCGCCGCCACCGCGGCAGCAGAACCTTTTCGTCCTCCATTCTTCCCTCCCTCCCTCC
>NW_005803928.1:41432-45236 GCF_000240725.1 Microchloropsis gaditana
CTCCTCCCTCTGTCCTTTCCCTTTCCACTGCCCCCCCTTCCCCCTTCCCTTCCCCCCTCCGTACGTCCTCCTCCTTGGCCTCTTCCTCCATTGCCACTTCTTCGTTCTTCTCCCGCTCTTCTTCCAGATACTTGGCATACCGCGCCGTGTAGCGCCGCATCAGGACCCCCAGGGCCACTAGCAACACAATGGAGAGGACCAAAAGCAAGATCTCGTGCCAGTAACTCCGACGTTTCCCGCTCCCGTGCCCGTTCATCGCCTCGAGCAGGGATCGGCAGCTCCGGCCGATGTGGATCCAGAGGATCGTAAACGGCATCTCGGCAACCAAGACACAAAGGGAATAGATCAGGACAGGGAAAGGTAGGCAGGCCATCCCGTAGTTTTTTGCCCCGATCGGGACGGGAAGGAGGCGGAGGAGGAAACAGATTTGCCAGGGGTGCTTTTTCACGGCCCACAGCAGCGCGTCTTTGGGAGTGCCCTTGCGACGTTTGCGGCGCCGGCGGGTCGAGGGAGGGGCAAGGGAAGACGACACGGGCCGAGGGGGAGGACGGGCGGGACGAGCGTCCCCGCCCACCATAGACGCCACGTGGGGGGTTGGAACCTGTCCATTCGCCTGGGGTGCCACCTGTCGTTCCCCACCCACTGTTTGTTCCTCCTCCTCCTCCTCCCCCTCTTCCTCCTCCTCCGTCACCACTACCATTTCCAGCTCTCCTCCCGCTCGTGGGCCCGCACTGGACGCCCTTTCCAATGCTCGCGCCCGGGCCACCGCGTCCTGCTCGCCTTTGGTCAGTTTACTCAAGAAATTATCCTGAAATGAACCCGTGGTGATGCATTGCCCGATGGAGAAGCCTAGATTGCACCCTAGCTGTTTCCCCACCGTGAGGGACACGAATGCCACCGGCCAGGTGTATATCATCCCGGCCACGACTTCAAGAAGGGTGGCAGGCAAACACAGTATGATCCAAAGCGCCAAGAGGAGCGCCATGTACACAGCAGAGAGAGGGGCCCGGTCTTGGATGTATTGAGCCCCCTGCAACAATTCGTCCTTGTATTGAGCCAGGGCAAAGCTACCGAGCGCCAAGAGAAGGACGACCAGGAAGAAAAGGAAGACGAAACGACGGTGATTGATGAGGAAGTCGCGGCAGGCCGCCCCCCGGGATCGGTGGCCTATTGTGGTGGAGGAACAGCTTTGGGTCTCAAGGTCCAATGGCGGCGGCGGGAGCAACGAAGAGGTCGGCCCTCGAGTCAGCGGCACGCTTCCATTGCTATTATGGTAGCTGTGGCCAGTGTATACCGTGCCATCGTCCGTAGGAGTCGTGGTGGTGGCGCTTGTGCTCTCAGGATGAGAAGCCTCCGCAAGCGAGGGAGGCAGCACATCTTCTCCTTGGCATTTCGGTGCAAGTTCAACCACGTGCAAAGACATGACACTCAAAATGTCTCGCGACGAAAATGCAGGTTCACCAGAACATAGAGGGGGGCGGGGGCGTGTTTAGCGGGTGTGGTGTGGTGAAGTGGAAAATATCGGTGCCACGGTGCATACGGGCGCCAGTAGGATGTGCCTCGCAAGGGAAATGTGAGACAATGCCCACAGCCCACAACACCCGGGGTAAAAGGAGCACGCTTGACAACTTTCCTGTCGGGTGCACGTGGCGTGTCTGAAATATGCAGCGCGGGTGTGAAGACAAAATAAGAACCGGTAGTGGACATATCACCGGTCTAATCATCCCATGGGGAGAAGGAGAAGGTAAAGACGAGCTAAAAGCTCCCGTTCCCACACGTGAATCCAAAATTTGGCTTCCCGGCCCTTCGCCATGCACGAGCTACCACATTCCTGGGCGGTGCGAGGGTAAGACACCGCAAAACAAAGGCTTCCATGTATTTTTGGACGGCTTCTTAAAAGCCTTTCATTGAACGCGGGAGAAAGATGAAGGCGATGTCGGACGAGGGCTTCCTGATATTATGTGACATCGCCGCCATCGCGAGAGACGGAGACTCAACAAGCCGCTTGCAGGAATATGTCTGCCGGGGTAGTGCCTTCTTGCTCGGTATAAATTGGGTGTCCCTCACGTGTGCTTATTGCTTATATCTACATCTGTTGGACAGGATTCTTCCTGCAACTCGGAAGGTGATTCAATGCCGTGGTAACCAAACACTTTGAAATTGGAAAGGTCATTGACATTCATCGTAACAGAGAGCTGAGGAAGCAGGCGAGCGTAAGAATCCTAGTCATGGCTTCGACAGCATCCGCCACTGGGGGTGAGCTGCCCATTACAGATCAAACATCGAAAGAGGTAAAAAAAATGTGCACCCGACACGAGCATGATCTATTTTCTCCCGTGGGCGGCGCTGCGTAGGGTCGTTTTGGTCCCGTTTCAAGTATTTCCCCCCACGACAGGAGACACTCCGAGAGATGGGGGAATGGGCAGCGCGCTACGAAATGATCGCAGCCATGGGCTATTTGTCCGCGTTGTTAATGGTGGGGAAGGCCCTTCACAATTTGGGGAAGCTCGCCAAGGTAATGCTAAAGGGATAGGCACGCCGGTCAGAGAGAAGCGAGGGAAGAGGATGGGGGACAAGGGGGACGGGCAGATGGGGAAAAGGGCTCCAACGCCATTCAATCAAGGAGGTGGGACGTGGATTGGATTTCGTGGAGGTGCTATGGGAAGGCTGCTTGTTCTCGCGCCTCGTACCATGAGGCACCTGCGTCCTGTCCGCATAGGCCCCCCTCCTTGCCTTCCTTTTCCTGTCCCCGTGTGGATGACAACGTGACTGCCCCGGCACGCATGCCTGCCTCCGCGCGGGAAACCTACCTGCTCAACGTCTCTTTCATTACCCTCCCCCTCCCTCACCGTTCAGTTCCGTTTCACCCCGCCCTCGGCCGTTATCTCGGGGTTTTTAGGCCTGGCCCTCTACGACATGATGGGCGCCGGCTCCAAACTCTTGCAGGTGGAACTAGAATCGACGCTGCGTTCCATCGAAGTCAACATGTACGTCTAGGAGGAAAAATGTGTCCAAGGGAGGGAACGTGCTGGAAGAGAGGGGTAGGAGACCGAGGTGCCAGGGGAGGTCGAGGGGGAGGTCGGGGCGGAGGAAGAGGTTGCCATCTCCCAGACAGGACTCGGGGGAGGGAAGGAGGAGGGCGGGCGCTGGCGTGTCCTGGCGTATCGGCGTCGCACCTGTTGGCGCGTCAGATCGGTGTGGCGGAGCCTCACGAAACCTTGCTATCTTTGCCCCGCAGCGTGAACTTTGTCTTCACCGCCCTCGTGCTCGGCTTCACGAGCGGGACCAAGAAAAACAAGGTAGGCTCCCTCCCTTTGCGCTATGCGTCACTTTCGGGCCTTGGGTCGTCCTTCTCCTCGCTCGTTTCGCTTCGGGGGCTTCAGCTCCCTCCCTCCCTCCCTCCCTTCCTCCCTCCCTCCTTTTCTCCCAGATGACCTACAAGCGCATTTTTGGCCTGATTTTCCACGAAGGCATGCCCATGCTGCTTTACGCGCAAGCCCTCATTTGGGGTGAGCCCTGGAGGGGACGGAGGGAAGGAGGGAGGGAGGGAGGAGGCCACGCGGCGCGCACTGAGTTGCTGGCACCCGAATCGTTTCCAAACCGCCTCTTCCCCCTTTGCGGTGTTCCGTTCCTCCTTCCTCCCTTCGCCCTCCCTCTCTCTCCCCCTCCCTCCCTCCTTCGTACGCCAGGTAACTCGGTCGTCGCCCTCCTCGTCACGGGCATCTACCGGCTGTGGAACAAGGAAATCTCCGCCTTTGAAGGCGGGCTTGTCACCCTCGGTACCCGTCCTCACTCCCACCCTCT
>NW_005803928.1:45254-48466 GCF_000240725.1 Microchloropsis gaditana
AGGGGGAAGAGGGAGGGGGGGTGGGGAGGAAGAAGAGGAGGAGGAAGAGGAGGAGGAGGAGGGAGGGGGGGAGGAAGGGAAGGAGGACGAGGACGTAGTTTTGGTGGTGTGTGGGTCCTTTTTTGTGGTGAGTGCGGCCAGAGCCTATTTGGCGGAGCAGCATCCGGGTATGCTCCGGGAAACAGATTTGGCCTTCGAAGCCGATCCGCCCTTATATACCTGAGATGTATCTTCCCTGCTCTTGCCGAGGGCTGAAGAAAAAGAAAGGGGGGAGTTAACAGGAGAAAGGGGACTAGGCGTTGGTATTCTAGTCCAGATTCATGCGACAAAGCAGAAAGTAGAAGCCAATATGCACTGTGGAGGAACCTGGGGCGAACCAAGGAGGACTGATCGGGTGGGGGGTAGGGTGAACTGTTTTCTTCGGAAGCCGAGCGAGCCGCGAAAGATGGCATTAGATTCAAGTGCCTCTGGCGCTCTGTGCACGTGGATGAGCCTTTGCCTGTCTGTCGGTGCCCCGTAGGGTACTCGAGTCGCACGTCGGGTTCCCAGGCCTCCCTGCCCTGTCCACCTGGACACGGCGTATAAGGGGGAAGAAAGCTATAGGATAAGAGTCAAAGCCCCCAGGAGTTTCCAAAAAGCAACAACTTTCTGTCCAGTATGTTCCAAAGCGCTAGAGTTACATTCTTAATTACTTCTCGCCTTGGCTATTGGGAGGGCCCTCCGTGACACCATGGTCTCCGACCGGGATTTGCCACGTTTCCTCGCATGTCTATGAGACGGCTTTCCAGCACAGCCAGAGCACGAGCAGGGTCACCGCCATCCCCCCCGCGACGATCAGCTTGTCTACCGTGTCCCGTCGCTCGGCCATCCCCGTGATCCGATGGCTCACCCCCAACAAATTCAGCACGTCCAAGACTTTTTTGCGGGCGCTTTTCAACGAGCTTCGTTGGTCCAACAGGTTGGAAAGCGTGGCTTGACCCGACATCAGGATATCGTTCATCATGGCGCTACTCCGCTGGTAGCTTGCGCCTTCCTCGAGAAGCTCCTCTACGGCCCGAGCAGGAGCCTCCAGGTCCCCCCCCTTCCCGTACCGACGGGCCAGAAGCTCCTCCCGCTCCTTCGCCTCCTGGGCGACCTTCCCGCGTGACTGGAGGAACCGGTTCAGAACGGTCCTCAAAAAGACAGCCTCACTGTGCAGTTCACCGATCCGCCTTTGCCATTGTTCCCTCGCCCCCGGCCGCTCCTGGGCCACAAGCGTGTGCAGGATGCTGATTTGACGTTCCAGCTCTCCCAAGCCCATGAAGACATTGTCCGGTGACACATACCCGATCTCCACCTGTTTCGAACGAGACACAGGCGTGAGAGAGCAAGACTATGGGAGCATCTCTTGCTTTTGGGGGGTGCCACATCAACCCCGCCCTTGGAAGAAAAAAGTAGCAGATGCGATACAAAGAACGATACAGGATGTCGAGAACGAAGGCCTCTTTTTACAAAAAAGTCAGACATTGTGGAAGTCACACATAATTTCGTACCTGGCGGACTTGGCCTTGCAATTCGAAGGCTAACTTCTTGGTTTTGGGGAGAAGCTCTGCCACAGACGTCATTCAATCGGAGTCTGCGTGATACTTTGGGAAGCGATGGTGCCAGATAGACGATACTTCCTCGGGAAAAGGCTCGTGAGATGCTGCGGGTCCGAGGAACAACGATTGTGATGATGTCCCCCCTTAACGAGGCATTCCCCGCAAAAAGAAGCCGACGACAAACATAAGGGTCAGTGTTGGCTTGACATGCACCAAGGAGACCTCAGGCGCACTCCTGTATGCGAGTGGGTGACGTGCGGGGATTGGTGCATGCATTCCACGGGTTTGGTATGTTGCATTGCCTTGTCGGCGGGGCGCGCGACAGCTGCTGCTTGACCTCCCACACTACCACCCGAGGAGGCTATGAACTAAATTCCAACGCTGCACTCAATCTAGTCTCCTTCACACCCCGAACTTGCTCCTTTCTCGCGTCCATCTTTTTGTAGGCGCATGCATTGCATTTTGGGGGCGGCCGCAGTGTCCGATAGATAGCAAGGGCGCAGGCAAATTCCCACTATGGCCCCACTGCGGCGAAAGGCCACATCAATTTGTCAATACCTCTGCCGTTTCCTGAGTGTCATAATATTGGGCTCCCACACGACATATACATGCCAGACGGCAATTCCAAAAACAAGAACGCTGTTTTTGTCGCCGTCACGAGCATGCGTGGAGCTGCACCATCCGCTTCCTCCCTCCTCTGCTGCGATCTCTCTTCCTTACGATGGAAGATATAATAAGGTTTTGTCCACTGACAACGCTAAAGTGCTCCTTTTCGGCCTGACATACGTCAACTCACAAGACAGTACAGCATTGGAACCCGCCGAGGGTCCCGAAACAGGAGCGGATTACGAAGAAGAAGCGCTCAGTCCTGAAGCCTTGAGGATCTACTGGGAAGAGGAGAAAGGTCTTTCCCCGAAGCGCAGTCACTACCTGGTTGTAGCCGCCAAAAAGCACCCTTCCCTCCGCTATCCCCATACGGTCCTAGAGCCGAGCCTTGCTGCCTTCGGCCGGGCTTTCCCGGACGTGGCGGTGCCTGATTTGATGTCGCGGTTCCCGGCCCTTCTCCTCTTGTCTCCTGCCCAAATTCTTGCACGTCTGCGCACCCTCCAACACTGCCTCCCTGACCTCCCCCCTCGCCTCCTCGCCACCCGTGCCGCCCCTCTCCTCTTGCTCCGCCCCGCCGAGGTGCACGCCCGCCTGGACACTTGGCAATCCCTCTTTCCTGGTCGCGACACCGCCCGCCTCTGTCGGCGATCGCTCCCGCTCCTGCTCCTTTCCCCCTCTTGCGCCGAAACGCTGGTCACAGATGCCATGGCCCTCCTGCACGCGCATTTAAATCTCTCCTCCACCGCTGCCGTGGACGTGTTGACGGAAGCGCCCGCCCTGCTCGTGCCCCGGGAGGGCGGAGGTCGAGGAGGAGGAAGGGGCAGAGGACGAGGGGGAGGAAGGAACGACATGAAAAAAGTTGAACTGTGCTGGGACGCCGAGCACCTGCAGAACGTGAAGAACCTTCTGGAAGGCTACGTGCCAGGCGCTTCCCCCGCCAAGCTGCTCCTCGCCTCCCCCTCCCTGCTCCTTCTCCCTCTGCCCACGCTTGAAGGTCGGCTTCGGGCAGTGGAGGAGGTAGGCAAG
>NW_005803928.1:50017-52709 GCF_000240725.1 Microchloropsis gaditana
GGGGAGGGCGGGCGGAAAGGTACGCCCACGGCTTATTCGCAGGCAGGGATGGACCTGAAGACGTTGGCCAAGGATGTGGCGACGGGCGTGCCCAAGTGGTACCAGTGCTGGGTCCTTTTCCATCGAGCCTTTGTGGACAGCTTGAAAGACACGGACAAGTTCTTGGGCGGCTTGATTTTGAAGGGATCGATCGGTTTGCTCGTGGGGGTGGTCTGGCTTCGGCAGGGGGAGAGCGCCGAGCAGAAGTCCATTTTTCCCTTGACGGGGGCGCTATTCATCGCCACCACCTCTTCGGTGTTGGACACCCTCTTTGCATGCATCCTCACCTTCCCCTCCATGAAGACACTCCTCCTCCGGGAATACAAGAACGGGTCGTACTCCCTCCTCCCCTTCTACGTGGCCACGCTGGCCAACGCCATCCTCTTCAACGGTGGCTACGCAATTTTCTTGGGCACGCCCATATATTTCCTGGTGGGTGACGTGAGCAATGCCCGCCTCTTAGGCCAACCGTTTGACGCCGCCAGGTACTTCCTCTTCCTCGCCCTCCTTGCTGTCTTGGCCACCATTGGCGCGGCGCTGGGGCTGGCGGTGGGCGCCTTGGTCAAAGACATTCAACAGGGGCAGCAGGCCGTCATGCCCACAGTCATTCCCCTGCTCCTTTTCAGCGGCTACCTGATTCCGTTCAAACAAAGTAAGTGCACCCAGTCGGTCCGCACCCTTTCAAAATGCTACCCGGAAGGGGCGTTTGGCCACATCCGGTGCGGGAATTGTCGAATGAAAGCCTAGAGGCTTGTCTCGTGCTATTAAATGGGATGCTCACCCTCATCCATGCACAGTATTTAACCGTGCCCTCCTTGCGTCTCCCTCTCGCCGTCCCTCCCTCTGTCTCCTTCCGTGTTACAACCGGGGATCTCCTCTACTCGCGTGCCCACTTTCTTTTTCCTTCCCCTCCTCCCTAGTCCCTTCCTACTTCAAATGGTTGTATCATTGCTCCCCATTTGCCTACGCCATGACGGCGCTACAAGCCGTCCTTTTTCGGGACGTGGTCTTCGACGATTGCGGCCCCCCACCCTGCCCAAATGTCTGCTATGGCGACCGCAAACTGTGCTTCTCCACGGGTAGAGAGTACTTGGCATCGGTCAATTCAGATCCGGACAACATAGGCTGGTCATTCGGCATGCTAGGTGTCACTTTCGCGGTGCTTTTTCTGGCGGGTTATGCTTGTATGAGCGTGCTGGTTCGGAAAAAGACGAATTAGAATGGGATGGACGTGGGAGCATGAATGAAAGACGAGTACAAAGTGGCCAGATGACCGTGCCTAAGAAATGGGTGCCTTTGTACCCAGCTCCTCTTCATTTTGACGGGCGTACAGGACAACGACGGTAAAGCAGGAATCATACGTGAAACTGGTGAGAAAACAGGGAAATCATCTACATCATAAATGTCTTTGTACGGCACATCGTCTCACGAGGCTGTGGCTAACTGTTGCAGCGGTACGTTTTTGCCATGCGACTGAAGGATGCGGGAGTGTGATGTCATGTCTTGCATGTTTTTAGCGGCCTTTCGAAATGAAGAAGCCAAACGCGTTCTTGGCGAGGACCACGTATTCGTTAATTTGCACTTGCTGTCGACCAGGCGACAAGGCAGCTTTAGAAGATGGCTCGAGGCCCGACACTGTCGTTTCCGCCCTGACATACCCGTCCAAAGGATGCATGCGTACGCCCAGAGGCGTGATGCTGTTGCTGATCCGAAATTCTTGATGCCTCTGTGGCTCCAATCCTTCTCACGATGATAGATCTCAAGAGGCAACTTCGCCGTGCTTCAATAACCACCTGTCCCGTCCCATTGACACATTTAATAGGGCCGTACAACATGCGACGCACAGTCACGCCAGCAGCGTCGTCATTATCATCGTCCTCTCCAGCTTCATTGTCCTTTTGGGGTTTTTCTAGCTACCATGGAGCTACAGCAATATTGGTTATTGCCGTTACTGCCGCTGGGGCGGCCCTACATTACGTGTATCAACATCACGACTTATCACCCCAGAAACGACAATCTCGTGCATATATTGACGCTTTGCATCAAATAGCGCGTTCTGCGGGTGCAGTTCGACAAATTTCTGCGCTGACACCAAGTGAGGCGGAAGATGACGAGAGCCGATACGCTCGTCGTCATGCTTTTTTTACGCATTTTTTTACCCATGTTCTCGGCGGGGACCAAGGGCGTTACAAATTCATACATGTCACGGGCACAAAAGGAAAAGGTACGGTGTGCGAACTGGTACGTTGCGGCTTGATTGCGCACGGAAAACGGGTTGGGACCTTCACCAGTCCTCACCTACACACCGTGCGGGAGCGGATCCGTGTGAACGACGTGCTCATCTCCCGGGCAGATTTTGTCCGCCTGTGGCACAAGGTCCACGCGGCCTTGGTACCATCAGGGATTGATGACGCGGGCCCAGTGAGGTGCGAGGGCACGTGGGCGAATTTTTTCGACAAAGTCCTTGGGGTGGCACTGGCTTGGTTCGTCGAGCAGCAGGTGGAATACATCATTTTGGAGGTCGGGATCGGCGGCCGGTACGACCCCACAAATTTCATCGCCCACCCCATCGTCTGCGTGGTCACGAGCGTGAGCGAAGACCATACGGACATGTTGGGCCAGGACCTGGAGGCGATTGCGTGGCAGAAAGCCG
>NW_005803928.1:52719-54544 GCF_000240725.1 Microchloropsis gaditana
ATTCCTCCTCTTCTCCCTCCCTCCCTGTCTCCCTTCCTCCCCTCTCCCCCCGCCCCAACCTTGTGTTGAGTGTGTTGAGGACCGCTCGCACCCCGGGCACGGCAAAATGGGCCTCGAAAATAGGCGGAGTGTTTAGAGACATGATGGAGACCGTGTCGCCTGGTAGGACGGGCGATGGGAAAGGGGAAAAGATCATGTGTATGGACAACGGTGTGTGATGAGAGAGGAGGAGGAAAAAGAGGAGGAGGAAGGCAGTACGCAAAGCATGAACGGATCGATTCGGAAGATCGCAAGGGACGGGCGGCCCCTCTACCTACCGGGCCGGACGCCGGCTTTGTAGAGACTGCTTCCCAGCTTCTTGATGCGAATATACTCCTCCGCCCACGTCCACACGTCGTCGCTTTGTATGCATGTGGGTGTCGTGAATGCAATGTTCCGTGCGAGGTTGCGCTTCAGGCCCTACCTCTTTTCTGAGCACCTACCGGTATGCAACGGCCGTCCGTCGTGGGTAGAGCTTGACAGTACGTTCCAGGAAAGACAAGGGTGACAACGGTTGATAATTGGCTTTACGAGCCTGCGGATGTCGTGTACGGCAGAGGGCCAAAGACGGGCACGAAGATGCATTAAAGCTTTTTTTCGCGAGTGCTTGAGCACCTCTAACCTTCGACCTCATGAAAAAGGTAAAACCCAGAACCGGAAGCATACCTGCAGGAAAGATGCTTCAAAAGCACGATGCTTGCCGCGGGTTTGCAGTAAGCTGGGGTATCGATGTTGGCTGCCCGTGTTCGGAATGCTGCTGCCGCAGGCGGGGCTGACGAATGACGATGACGCCATTCGACATGACACGGGCAGGCCCGCCAAATGTCCCAGGGAGTGAAAGACGGACCGACGGGCCATGATAGAGGGCAACATGGTAGCGTAAAGAACGCTGTGAAAATGTTTTGCAGGGAAGGGTGGGAAAGTGCGGTTGGCATTCGGATCCTTATATCTGTCGCAAGGAAAACTCACGCATGCGTCATCGAGTAGTAGACTTCTTACCATCGCCTTGACAATGAGTTAGGAAAGGAAAACGTCTTCACCTTTAGACTAACATCCCCGGCGGGCATCCCTACACAACCACGAATAATTCAGGATAGATCATGAACAAAAGTGATCTCAAAACACCCTTAGTCGGCTCCTCTAGAGAGCACGTGGCTATCCCGGTGGTGACGGCCCACTCCCAGCAAGGACAGGATGGCAAATCTTTCGGGAACGAGGCCACAACAAACATGGACCGCATCGTGCCAATTACATTGGAAGTTAAACAGCTCAATTACTATCTTGGCAATGGCAAACATGAAAAGCGCATACTGAAGGATGTCAATTTGCATTTTAAATCAGGCATGCTCACTGAATTGATGGGGCCCTCTGGGGCAGGGAAGACGACCCTTCTCAATTTATTGATCGGCAACGCCGGGGGACGCATCGAGGGGAGTGTGGAGGTGAATGGCCGAGCCCTGAAAAAGGTGGCCAATGTGTTCAAGAAATTCTACACCTTCGTCCCGCAGGACGATTCCCTCCTGGCCTCTCTGAGCACCCGGGAGACCCTGATGTTCGCGGCCCGCCTGCGCTTGCCCATGACCATGCCCATGGCCGAAAAAAAGCGACGGGTCAACCGCGTGCTTGCCGAGCTGAGCCTGATTCGCTGTGCGGACCAGCGCATCGGGGACGTGGACCGGCGTGGAATTTCGGGGGGGGAACGCAAACGGGCGAGCATTGCGCTGGAGCTGTTAGTGAACCCTTCAGTGATGTTCATCGACGAGCCCACCTCGGGGTTGGACAGTAA
>NW_005803928.1:55992-58558 GCF_000240725.1 Microchloropsis gaditana
CATCCCCAGGCACGAGCGACTCCCGCACGCTGACCCTTCCGGCGGCCGCGCGGCTCTTCTCCCCCCCAACTCTCCCTCCCGCCCCTCCTCCCTCTTTTCCGTGACCGGACCCTGCCTCTTTGCTGTGGCGTCTGCCTTGTGAGGTCGACACTTTTCCCGTTGAACTCCCCCACAGCCAGCGCCTCGCCTCCTCAGCTTCCTCGACCGCTTCCCCTCCCTCTTTTCCTGCCTCCCCCGCCTCCCATCCTCCTTCGTCCTCGTCTCCCTTCCCTTCTCCCCAGCATTTCTCGTCTCCTCCCTCTGAGAGACTTAGGCCTCCTGCGGATTCCCTCCACTCCCTTGGCGCCCCCGGGCATGTCGTGGGACGCGGCCTCTCCTTTTCCCTCCCTCCCAGCACCACCACCTCCATCATCTCCACGCCTGCTCCTCCTTCAACCCTTCCTCCGCCTTCTTCCATCGCCCGGATCTTTTCTGACGCTTCGCCTCGCCCATCCAAAGCCGCTTCCCGCCTCGTTCTTTTTCGGGCCGAAGGCTTGCCCCCGGGAGGGGACACGATGATTTTCACCAACAGCTGGAGGATGTTCAAGAGCAGCCCAAAGGCATGCGGCACCATTACAGAGATTTGCCCGGTCGCGGCGCCATACACTGCCCATGTCACGCTGCATCCGATGGCAGTAAACGTCCACAGGAGAAGAATGGAAGACGTGTCGCGCGTCCGCAACACCTCCATCAAGGTGGAAAGGGGAGAGGCGTAGAGCAGGACATTTATCCCGGATGCCATAGCGCCATTGATTTTTTCGGGGAGAGGGAGCAGGGTGGCGGAAAGGGGAGGAGACGCGGAAGGGAAGAAGAGGTAGAGCCCCCCGACCCCAGCTACACACATAATGCCAAGGCCTAGAATCCCTTCCATGTACCGTCGTAGGCTTAAAGATGCCAAGGGATACGTGCGAAGGGTGATATGGAAACTCATCAACGCGGCAGGGGCGTTGGCCAGGTAGATGAAGGGATCTCTGATCGCCACGCCGTAGAGCATCCACAGCCCACTGTTCACCAGGAAAACGCAGGCCGGGAGAGGATTAAATGTCCCCAGACCCTTGTTTCTGCGTTCCAAAGCATGAACAGAAGGAAGTGGTGTGGCACTCAGCCCCAAACCCAGCAGTCCACCAACGGCAGGGAAGACAAAATGAATGAGAAAATGCGTCCATGGCGGGGCCGAAATTGTCTTCATCTCTGTGCGCACGGTCAAAGATGTGAGAGCGGGCGTGAGATACGACACCCTAAAAACGTCAGAAGGACACAGAATAAGTGGTTGCTTGCCTCTGACGGTCCCCAAAACGTGCCGGACACCCCCGTGGTCGTTCGTGCGGTGACAGGAAATGCCATCGTGGCATGGGCTAAGCACTATGGATGTCACTCCTGTCGATCCATGTAAGTGATGGCGTCATCCCCTTTCCCAAGATCGGGAAAGACGCAGGCTCCAGGCGAAGATCGCCATCTTTTTAAAGCGGGCTCGTCGCCCTACACTCGCGGATGGTGCTTTTCAAGGGCCCTGATGGGACATGTTTGTGCATGGATGGTTTAGATGGGGGGCGATTCTCGAGTCAATTTTCTTATTCACTTTTTTGAAGTGGATTACCTTGCCCTGGGGAGACCGGTATCGAACTTTTAGAAAATTGAAACGCAACACACCATCATTCAAGGATAAATACAAAATACGCCAAATTGTTATTAATTTCGTTTTAAACGAGTGTCCATGCATTTTTCCTCTTTCAACACAGTCTCGCTCTCGACCCTTTCATTTTTCCTTCATCTTCCCCCTTCCTTCCATGTCTTAGTTCTTTGAATTAATGCGGCCCGCTTTCCTTGGCCACATTTCGAAGGTGAAATTTTTGCACTTTTCCCGTGGAAGTCTTGGGCAAAGGCCCAAAAATAACGCGCTTTGGGAACAGGAGGACAAATAGAGCGTAAAAATGAGTGTGTGAGGTGAAAATTGAAGTGATGAGGATCAACAAATGGTGGACATGAAAGTTAGCTGAACTCGTCTTGATATTGAAACAGGAACATTACAGTAGAACAGTAGAGCAAATGTAAAAGGAGGAAAGGAAGCGAGGATGGAGCTGAAATGCTATGGGCACAAATCGGGGAAAATGATCCATGCGGGCATGGTGTACGGAAATAAAAAGGCCGGTAAGGGGGCTCAAAACAGAGGAAAATCCATCCAAGGGAGGTGGATGGAGAGGGACGGAAGGTGCCGTCTCGATACCTTAGGCGCCTTGAAGTGAGCGAGCTTTTGGCGGGAAAAGGTAATGACCTCCTGTTCTGTCAGCTCGTGGCCGTCTTTGAGGGAGACGAAGGCGCAAGGGACCTTGGACGGGAAGGAGGGAGGGAGGAAGGAAGGAAGGGAGGAAGGAAAGGAAGCAGGGAGGGAGGAAGGGAAGGAGGGAGGCAAAGAGGGAATCAAGATTTAGGAGGGAAAAGGAGGGGGAGAGGGAGGCAAGGACGTACTTCTCCCCATTTGTCGCAGGGTTTGGCGACAACAGCGGCCTCGGCGATGGAAGGATGATGA
>NW_005803928.1:59649-59856 GCF_000240725.1 Microchloropsis gaditana
GGGAGGGAGGGAGGGGTGGGTTGGGGGAGACCATGGAGGTAATGAGGGAACCGCGGAGGGAAAGGATGGGAACAGTGCGGGAGCAAGAGGAAAAAAGAGGGAGGCCAGACGCCTTAAGACCGGAGGGAGGGAGGGAAGGAGGGTAAGGGGGAGGAAGGGAGGGAGGAAGGGAGGGAGGAAGAAAGGGAGGGGGAAGGCGACCTGAAG
>NW_005803928.1:61273-61636 GCF_000240725.1 Microchloropsis gaditana
AAATTGGGCTAGCGCGGAACCGCTTTGTGGCTCGGCAGATCCGGTAAAGACGAGGCCCAAGGGGAGGGATGGAGGGAGGGAAGGTAGAGGGGAAGGGAAGAAGGGAGGGAGAGAACGAAGAGAAGGGCAGAGAAGGGGATGAAAATGGAGGGAGAACGCTCCCAAACCTTGCAATCGCCATGTTTGAGCTGGAAGGCGATGATGGGAGGGTCCAACCTGCCGCATGGGGTGCGAAGATCGGATCAATGCCCGTGCCCATGGACGGAAAAGAGCTTTGACACGCCTTTCTGCCCTCGGTCTAGGGCTACAGCGCCCTCGAACAATACCACCTGCTTTTGCTATTCTGCGCGGCTTCCTCTTTGG
>NW_005803928.1:61646-66343 GCF_000240725.1 Microchloropsis gaditana
GAGGGAGGGAGGGAGGGGGTGGAGGCATGTCAACGTGTCTGTGGAGTGGACCTGCATGGACGCCTGGCAAGGGAGACGGGGACGGAAAGAGGAGGAAGAAGAAAAGGGGGAGGAAGGAGGGAGGAAAGAGGGGGAAAGTAAGGTGAAAGTAAGGAAGACTCACGCACCGCTTCCTCATCCTCGGTGTCACCGCTCTCTTGGAAGGCCTTCCACGCCTTGGTGGTCTTCATGACCTTGAAGTTTTCGAAAATCAGCCCCGCCTCATCCTTCGTCACCGACCTGCCCGCAAAAGAAGGGGTTGGTGAGACTGATAAGACACGCTTCGTTCAGGAATCGAAAGCGTGAGGAAGAGGCTCGGGTGGTGGAGAAAATCCGGGTTCCAAGCCCGTATTTGTCCGGAGGCCCTCCCCAAAAGACACTTAAACCAACACAAAGGGCTATGTTACGTGCAAAACTATCATGTTGTGCGCCAAAAGACTTACTCGAGCATCTCTGGAAGTGCATCCGTGAAAAAGTCGAAGGTACCGGCCTTGATCCTCCTGTATATTGCCGAGAAAGATGGAGGGATATGAGCCTATTGATACGCGTCACCTGGTACCCTGCCTTTTGCGGTCGAAGGATTGTGTACAACCCCCCCTCCGTCACTTTATCCAAGCTACCGAGTTGGGCACAGTGTTTCTTATCAAAACCTTTTATGGCCTCATCTCTTTTACCACCCTCCCTGCCTCTGTGCAGTTGGATTTTACGCACTGAATTAGGTTCATTTCTGGTTCGTAGGTAGGATCAATTCTGGTCGCCTCTGCCTTGGCTGCCTCTTCCCCGCTTAATCGACGACGCTCGAAGGTGTACTTGGGAGGCGGATTTTCTAGATCTTCTTCCTGGGCCTGGTTGCTTGCATCTTTCCCGTGCTCGCGACGCGTCCTACCAAAAAGAGTGTCAGACCGACGGTCCTTGCCACTTACAAGGACCAGACTCCCCATCGAGACCAGGAAAATATAGGCGATGACCAGGATGGAGACATGTTGTCGCATGGTAGGAGCTCCTAGTAAGGGGTTCTGAGGTCGACTCCGCTGTAGTTGAGGGAGAGCAAAATGGCCCAGTGAGTGGCATGAACGTCTTTGAAATCACTCGATGGCGTTCATTTCGCAGCGATGGCGACGTGAACAGGGCAGCCTGACATCCTGCCTTCATCTCAGGGGTAAGAGCGTTGTGCTGGGAAGTATACAGTGACTGCCGTTGTACCAAATGTGGTTTGACAGGTTTGAGTGCGACTCGCTTCCTCATTCTTCCGTTGCCCTTCTTTGGCGAGCAACTGCAGCCATAAGGGACCAATCTCAGCAGTAAGCTCATGTTTGCGAAGTCTGTCACCAGGCCACACAAACTGCCTCGTACCTCTATCTGGATGGATTCTAGGCAGGCTTTTCAGGTGATGACTCAAGGCATTGCTTGTCATCAATGGGGTGTGATTTGAGCCATCTCGGGGCGTCGGGGGAATTCTCGCTGCATCTCGGTCTTGGACCTTAAACCCTCTTGAACTGCCAGTGGTTACGGAAATTTACAACAATGTGCATTAAAAAGGGATAGATACCTTCGATCTAGGTAATAAACAATGTCTAGATCGACTCCTAATTCCTGGTATGAGTGAGCGATTATGAGGAAATTACATATTGGGTGCAAGACGTGACAATCCAGGACCATTTCCAGTGGGTATTTACTGACAAATTCAAGCTCAAACCTTTTCGGATTTTACCTTGCCTGCTCTTCCATTCGACTTTCAAGTCTAGCCACCGAAAAAAATAATAACAATGAATTTTTGCGCGATGATCTACCACTTAGACTGAAGTAAAAATTGAAGGAACGTGGAGTACTGCAAATTATCGTCGCGACTTGCGCGTGTCCTTCTCTTGACGCTACCATTCTTACTTTGAAAAATTTTCTCGCAGATAATTTGCGAGACGCATCTTGGACAGCTGTTTTGTACAAAAACATGTTCTTTAAGTTCCCGGACATTTAAGAGAAGGCATTTGGCACGTAAGACATCACGTAAAATGGCGTACTTTTTTGCTTCTGTCTTCCTCGCTCGGACCTCTCAGACCAAAATTATCCTTCAATGTTGGACTGTACATGTATTGTATCGGTATGACACAAAATTGCCTTTTTGGACAATATAAAAAGTTTAGTGACTTACGGGGGCGTAGAAGCCTGACGAGAATCTGTCCTCCCACGATTGAGCATTTTCAGAGGTGCAATAGTCAAACGTAACGAGTTTTGCCATAAGTAAAAAAGCTTTCACTGGGCATCCTTGCGCTTTGTGCGATTGTTTGAAGAGTGAGGCACATGTTTCGTGTTTTTGCCCGCTGAGGCCTTCATCTTTCTCCAGAAAGCCAGTCCTCTCCAGGCTTTGCAGAGAAACGACTATCAAAGCACTCCATGCAAGGGCCAATGCGCACACAGTTGTCAAAGAAACTTTATGCATTATGCAAGCAATTGAACGACTTTTCAAAATGACTTGCCTTATTTTGCAAGGTAGTCATGTACTCCCTCCGCTTGTGTGGAAATTTAGGTGGGCCCTCCTGGTGGCTCAAATTTACAACGCGACTGTGCTTTTTCTGATTGTCGGGCAAGAATAGAAACAAAAATGGCCTCATTTATTTAACAACAATCACTCTGTGATGTCGTGTGTGATGCCTTTCTTTGTGAGACAACCCAGTATTTCTAAAAGCCAGGAATGAGTGCCTCGTCCTCTTGGCTGCAATTGCGCGCGGCGCAAACATTGCAAACTCACGCTTCTTCTCTCCCAGATTCTCCTTTACTGTGTGTGCTTTACAAATTTTTCGCACACACGCAAGCGGGACAAGAGGGCGCCCGCGTTCTACTTGTTTTCGACGCATTACATATCTAACATCATCTGCATCATAAGCTGTTCGCCTTTGCCCTCTCTCAGAGGTTGCTGCCGGACAAAAGAAGATGGAGATGGTGGTGTTAAAATTTGCCGAGGTGAGAATCCTCCCCCTGTCGCAGCTAAGCGGACATTGTCCTCCTTTCCAATGCTGCACTTCTCCTCTCCCGCTGCAGAAGGGGCAGCAAAGAAGGGACTGGATAGAAATCCGAAACTCTTGGATTTTAGCAGACTAGGCAGCGAAGTCGATGGTGGAGGTGAGGAAGCAGAGGCACCAAGGCCGGGGGGTGGAATGGGCGGGGGTGGAACAGAGGGAGGAAGAACAGATGCCGAAGCAGACTTACTAAAGTACTGCAGAAGAGGTGAACCAGACGAGGAGGAAGAACTCAACACCACGTCCTGTGACGTGCTTCCCCCTGATCTTTTTTCGGCTGGACTGCCCATACCCTGTAGGACAATGGGTACGCCTTGTGGGAATCGTGTGCGTCGAAATGAGGAGGAAATTCGCGGTGCGGGTGCATGTGGGAAATGCTTGGATCGGTCTCGCTGGAATTCCGTGGACGCGTTCGAGCGACGGATCACTTGGCGATGGCACAAGAGGGGGAAAATGTGAGGCATTTCCATGTGTAAAAGGTGTCCTTCGTGTGAAAGCGGTGCATCAACATGTCAATTCTTTACGTGGATGCCAATTTTTCCCCATTTACACGTATGATTGATGTATGATTGGAATGATTTGTAAGCCATTGAGGGCTGAAAAAGGTCGAGACGCGGAGAAAGCCGCCAGCTCTATAGTCGTACCACATGACTTCTGGCTGCTTTTGGGCACACATGAGGCAGACCAGGAAAATGTCAGGGTAAAGATGCACTTAAATTGTAGTTAGTGTACTGTATGGTTGTATTCCCTTGCATCCGCACGACTTCCGACTTGGTTGCGGAGTGGTCACAGCTTTCAAGATGAGGAGGTTAACCGTATGTCATACTATGGTGTATGAAGATCACCAAAACGGTGGGCGTCCTTGCAAATAACGAACTATGAAGAGAACGCTTGGTTTTTAAACTGTCCATGCTTCTTTTGTGAATGTTCACGGATTAGCATTCGTGCCGAGAAGCAGGTAGTCTATGCCTACATGTATGTGTCCCCTGGTCATTTTAAACCCTGTCCATGAAAGGTACTTTAGTTCTGTCCGCATTCATTTGTACGGTGCCCATGCTGATAGGACACATTTTCCCACGTCTGTAGGGGCACCTTTTTCCCACGTCCCTATATGTCCCCCCGTCTCTTTATACCGCGCTGAGGCCCCTACATGCTTCCCTCCCCTAGGCATGACACACCCCTCTCCCCATCACTCTCCCGGTCCACTTCTCATTTTAAGAACCTTCTTTTGAATTCTGTCCCATCGCTGCCTGTATGTAGTGTCACGTGCGCCCAAGCACGATCCTGAACTCAACAGCACAGTTGAACAGTTAGAAGAGTACTATGGAGACCTCGTCGCTCCTATCTTCACCATCCGCATCGTGATTCCCTCTGGGTATCCCCTCCCCCCCTCCGTCCTCCTCCAAATCCTCATCGCTTCCCCCACTCCCCTCCATACAAAGCGGGGTTCTCGACGAGACACGTCTGAACCGCCGCACTTCTTTTCTCCTCCCCTTGCCGCCCTCTTTTCTCGTCCCGTCCCTCCATCCTCCCAACGCCCGGCCCATTTCCGGCCTCAGCGCCGCCCGCAGTGAGAAGGAGGAGGAGGAAGAAGCGGTGGAGGCAGTGGGGGAGGGCAAGGTCGAGGGCACTCGGAGATGCGGC
>NW_005803928.1:66353-71998 GCF_000240725.1 Microchloropsis gaditana
GAGGGAGGGAGGGCGGAAGGGAGGGGAGGGCGAGGGAACGGAGGCGTCGACCTCGTATCGGAAGCATGCAGACCGGTCTATCAACTGCTTGCCCCTCCTTTCTCCTGCCAACCCATCGACTCAGATCGGCTTCGCGCAACTCCCCTTGGCGGCTGTCGCTGTCCGATTCTCGACCATCGCCTGGAGTTTTTTGCCGGCCTCGTCTTGGCAGGCTGCCCTCTCCTTTGGTCTCCTCCTCTTCGCCGTCTTGCTCCTGAGCAAAATCGCCTCGGGCTTGTGCCTGACCCGGTGGGCAGCCGGCATCGAAGAGAGGGAGATGGGGAAGAGGGAAGCGCGAGCAAGGGAGCGAGAGCGGGAGAGGGAGAGAGAGGCTTTAGTGGGGTCAAGAGGAGGGGGAGGCTCTGCTATTTAGGCGTCTGGGACGTTGGAATAACAAGTAAAGAAAGGCACGGACTCGTTGTGATGGAGGTTGAAAGGGTTGAGAGGTAGGATGGGAATGTCGGCAAAGGGAGGATAATCCTGGCAACGCCAAAGGCTGGCTGGAGGGGTGCAGTGAAGCGTATGCACATACATTTTCAATCATTTATAGAGTAGTCAATGGTTTGACATACAATAGGAGCGAGCGAGTAGGAGAAAAGAGTAAAAAAGAGAGGGGAGGGGCGGGTGGATGAGGTGCGTGGTTGTGTTCATCCATTTCCAAACTATCGTGCCCGTCGAATGCGACATATCCCTGTTGCAATATCGACCCCCCCTTCTCCTGAAAATTTTACGTTTATGACTTTCCATGAGATGAACGGTTCGAAGTGCGTCTTTAGATCAAGCAGAGCATTGTGCGGAACGTCATGGCTGAGATAAATCCGCGGCAAAATCAAATGACAGAAATGTGGTAGAATTTCTTAGCAGTGTTTATGTCCTCACACATTCATTTGTGCATTCATTACGCATTGTTGAAATATCAGTCCTTCCTATCAATCTATTGAGCCGATACCGTGAGTTCGGCTGCGCGCGACGTCCAACTGGGCTGGACGGCTGCCCACCAAGGGATGAAACTAATCGTACCAAGAAAGACACGCAGGGTAAACATTCCTTATCACATTGGTGTGTATCACCGGTGACGCCTCTCCTCTTATTCGACAATTTCCGTTGTGGGGCCCAGCGCCTGGAACCCAGCTATCGGTCCCTGCGTTGACTATGCCGGAAAAGGCTTGCGTGGCCATTAACTCGGCATGAATTTTTGCCTTATTAGCTTCCATGACATCTTGGAGCGAGACAGCTTCAGGGCGTATCGCGAAGAAGTCAGTGTGGATTTTAGCAGAAGAGCAATGATTGCCGGTTGGACAATCTCGATTGAAACAATCCGCAAACACACCCTGAATCTTTGCGTCGTCCATGCGCTCAAACAAAAACGAATCGTTACGGATCAACACGTCGGGGTTGACGCGTATCACCCACTCGTAGTCGTCGAACCAATTATTTAGATACCCCTTCGTTAATGCCAAAACGGCGCCTTGATGGTACCCAGGGTTTTTGACAACTTGTGCAGTATAGCTCGTGTTGGCAAAGGTGGCGTTGAGAAACTCCCAATTAGGCTCTGTGCCTTCTGATAGGGTGATCAAGACCAAAAAATCCGACTGCCTATATATGTCTCCTTTGGCAAGTAAAGACGGCCAGCATTTCTCGAAAAAAGTATAGTGAGTCTCTGACAGATGCGTGGTGACGAACATGAGGGACTTTTTACGCTGAGGAATGTTTACAGTGTTGAGGGATGCCATCAGTTGATCCATTGGTTCATGCAAATATGGCCACGACACGAACCAGGATACCACAACCAGCAAGACCAGAATTATGAGAGAAAGCGTCTTTAAAGACTTAGAGTGCAGGTGCCGATAAGGCTGCATCTTTTTTTGCACGTGGCTTATTTCAAGAGAAGACGCGGCGTGACTGGCTCTATGTATATATTATATGTGTAGATGTAAGGGCTCCTGCCTTCTGGCGGCACGATATGCAATTTCCGCTCCACAAGTTATAAATATGGTGTCTATGTTCCCTAATTTGCCTGTCGTTATAAGAAAAGTCATTCCAGGTTATGTGATTGCCATTTCGAAAAGTAATTGGATCAGATGGACACAATGGGGCATAGATTTTTGAACGCATGAGTAATGGCAACCTTGATTAGGCTAGTGTGATATACATGCGTGAAGGCCGAAGTCCGAGCTTTCAGAATCTGAACATGTCACACAGCACATATAGCTCTGAATATCATACCGCGTTTCTGCTATCAAAGACTAGCAGTGCCAAGTGAGGCAGCTCAATAGGAATCTTGCGTAAATAATACACTCCGGATATGGGCCACGCGTCGTTGCTAGCAAATCCTTCTGGCGAGAAGTTTTGTATGCGACAGCCACATCACACGAAGAATCATAGTTCGTACCAAGGATAACAAGACGAGTGCATATGCGCATTTAAATCTTCATGTGGTATGGCTGTGGCTTTGGGGGCATTTTGGGGCAAGCAATGTAGACCCATGCGAGCCTCGCCGACTGCCCCGAGAGAGCACGGAACATCTCACAACTTGGTGAGGGCAGTCTAAGTATACAACCTCCTGTATCTACACGAATGAAGACGGGAGCTCTTCCGTAGTATCGTTATGAAATGTGACACGGCTGCTGGAGTTACATCGCGTCGGGCTGGGAAAGGAGAGGTCGTCTTTTACACGCGCCGAGGATTTAGCGGGGGATCGTTGTCCGGCGTCAAAAAAAAAATGCTCGATGCGGGCTTCCCTTAATCTTCTCACAAATTCCCCTTTTCAACAAGGCACCCACGCGCCTTAATAAGGTCGACCAGTTCGCAAGTAGTGGAGGCTTTGGCTTAATTTGACTTTGTCGATGATTTCACTCGTGACTGGCCTGCCTCATGTGTCCACAGGCTTGTATTTCACCGGAACGACGCGTCTTGATAAGGCATCGATAGGGACGTCATGTCCATGTCTGCATCTGGGCCATCCGCGATCGCCTCCGGCTTTGCAAACAAATTACAAGCGACCATCATCAGAAGTGGGATGCTGAAGACGAACGCAGGCGTTTTGCCCCGCCCCTCTCCTTCGCTTTTCTATTTCCCAGGAATCACGTCGAAGCCCGTGCATGACGCCACTCAGTTACATTGGGCTCGGGTGTGAGTATAGCATGAACTAGCGGGGAAACGTTCGAGGCAGAGGAGGAGAAAAGCTGGTCACAATTCTACCATTTTAGCCTAGTAGAGTATCGGACACATAGGGCCGAGCTCCAGCACCTATATTGCCGTGTTACTCATGCAAAGACTTTCCACACAATTTATGCAGGCTGGAAGAGGAATATGCGACGATTAAACAAGAATACATGGGCCTCAAATCCCGGCAAATCGACTCCGACTATAAACGTCAAGATGGAGAGCACAGCTTGCACCATGGTTCGACGCGTGCGGGAGGGATGGGAGGGGACGGACGGGAGCGATAGCGTCTGAGATCCCTCATTCCGATCCAGCAATTGCAATGATATGCTCCTTGGACTTGCCTCGTTGGCCCGCCGTAAACCTGACTACTTGTATTTTTCTGTGCTTGATCTCAATTGTCACGCTGTACGACACATTGCGAGCCCTACCCTCACCGCGAGCCTCCCCATTTCAACCAGGCCGATGGGACTGGCATTCCTACATATTGAAGGGTCAAATCCAGCCTCTCTTTGCGGAACTGTGTCCAGAAACCAGCCGTCTCCTCCAAGAATTCAACCGGCAATCGTTCTTGATGCGAGACACACCTTTTTCCTTCTCGTTCTTCTCTACCTTGCACGGGCAAAGCGTCATTGCTCCCCATACTGGACCCTCCAACCTCCGTCTGCGTTGCCACCTACCCCTCATCGTGCCTCAAGGAGGAAAGACGGAGGCAAACGAGGAGAAGAAGGAGGGAATGAAGGAGGGGAGGAGGGAGGGGAGGAGGGAGGGAGAGAAGGGAGGGAGCGAGGAAGGGAGGGAGCGAGGGAATCAAGGAGAGGGTTTGCAGTCAGCAGCAGGGAAAGACAGCTCACAAAGCCGCCCAGATCCTGTCCCCCCAGGGTGCGCTTCTTCTTCCGCCGAGTTCGACTCCCTCGCCACCCTGCAAGCCCGCCTTCCCTGCGGCATCCGCATCGGAGATCAAGTCCGGGAATGGGTGGAAGGAAAGTGTCTGGTGTTCGATGACGCTTATGAGCACGAAGTTTGGAACCTCACGGAGGAGGAGAGGGTTTTGCTGCTGGTCGACTTTTGGCACGTAAGCTTTTCAAAGAGGAAGGGAGGGGCGGGTGCTTTGTTTTGGGGGACAATGGGGCTTCTGAAGGTGTGGGCAGGACTTCCCTTGTCTCAATGAAACCCTTGAGTATTGATGCCTGTCAGCTGGGGGGCTGCGGTTTTTGGAAAAGGATGGCCGGGAAAGGGAAGGAGGGCGGTGGGAGGGAGGAAACAAGGGAGGGTCCGTGAAAATGCCTTTAACCCTTATGAACAGCGCGCCACCTCTGTGCTCATATTGACTGCTCTTCTGTACCTATCCACAGCCGGAAATTGCCCTGGAGGAGCGTGAGGCCATCCAAAAAATGTTTGAGTTCGCGGCTAGGCAAGGGTGGATGCAAGGAAATGGTGGGTGAAAGAGGAAGGGGAGGAAGGAGGGAGGATATGTGTAAACAGGCGGTGGGTGCGATGAAGCATTCTGGAGGGGAAAGGACGCTGATGCCGGCTATCTTCCGATCCTCGATGTGTTCAACCTCTTTGGTGCGAGAGTCGTCACGGGTATGGCGTGTGAAACGGTGACTGAGGTTGCCAAGGCGGGGAGGGGACCAAGGATGTAGGACTGGGGAAGTAAATTGTTTATTCGATTAAGATGAAAGTATACTCAACGCCATGTCGATCGCTTCTTAGACAAGACGATACTATACTCAAAGCCATATCGATCGTTTCTTTAATAAAGGTGATAGTTAACTCCTTGTGCTTTCGTGTCGACGACCGTTCCGCCGCCACCCCTCCGTCCGGCCCTCCCCGTCTACTGTACCTGACGCGACCGCCTTCCCGCCCGCCTCACCACCAAAAGCTTCCACCTCTTCCTTAGCCATTTCGCTTTCTCCCAGCCCCTTGCCCTCCCTCCGTACCGCTGGACAGGAACGTACGCTTCTCGGCCTTTTTCGGTCTTTGTGCAGGCGCTCTCACAGTCCCTCTTTCTCCCCACCCTCGGTCGCCGGACCTTTCCTCTTGACACCTCCATGGTTCCTGGCGTGGCTCTCCATCAAGGAATTCAGGAGCCGTGACGGATCGGCGTTGCCCATCTCACTTGCCTGCGGGATCGGAGGGAAGGATGAGGAGCGAGGGACGGGGGGAGCGTTGGCGGGGGAACTCGGGCGCTTGAACGAGGGAGGGGGGAGGAAGATGAGAAGGAAGGGCGGGAAGGGAGGAACACGGGAGAGAGAGAAAATAGGAACCTTGTGAAGCTTGAGGTCGGGGTTGCGGAGGATGTCGAGGATGTCGTTGTCGTCCACAAGACGCAGCAGATCCTCGTTCGCGAAAAACCTGGCGCGGGCCTTTTCGATCCACTCATTGTCCTAAAGGAGGAAAAAAAAGGAGGGAACGAAGAGGGGAGGATCGAGGACGGG
>NW_005803928.1:72008-74784 GCF_000240725.1 Microchloropsis gaditana
CGACTCGCTCTACTACATGGGCCAATACGCCCGCCTCCTCCACGTCCGCTCCACCGAGTTCGTCTCCCTCCAGCCGGTGCCCTCTCCGGCCACGGTAGGCAAGGCCGCCGCGATGGACCGACCCCTCCCTCGATCCCTCCCTCCCCTCCGTCGACTTCTCTTCCTACCTGTGGCCAATACTTCAAGGCCCCGGGAGCCCAGCTTGAAGCCTTGCGTGATGGCGGCGTGCATTTCCGGCGTGTCCACCGCCTCGGCGAATTTCACAAAGGTCATCCCTCCTTCCAATACAAATGCTCGGCCTTTAGGTGCCGCGATCGTCTCCACCAACCCGTCGATCACGTTTCGAGCGGCAAAACCCAATTCTTCTCCGCCAGAAGTGTACGCCAGCTTCGTGATGTGGGCACCAGCATCCCAAAAGATAATGGCGAGGCGCTTCAATCGGGGAGGGGTCACCTCCCGCACCCAGGCAAACATAAACTCCGCCCAAGCAAATGGAGGGCCCAATTGGTTGGACAAGGAGCCTAGAGTCCATTTGCTCACCCCTAGGACTCCGCGACCCAATGCTCCCAGCACGGAAGGCCCCCCTCCTGGAGTGGAGCTACGCCGTCGGTCCGCCCCCTGCGCGTGCACACCGTCACGTTCTGGGGACGGCGCGCGTTCCGAGGCCGCCGGATGCCGACGCCGAAGGCCTGTGACTTCCTCCATGCTTTCGCTGACGTTTTGTGCGACGTTTTGGTGGTAGAGGAGGCCAGCGCGGCTCTCGGACGTGCGGCCAGGATAGGGAGATGGTCCCCGTGAGGATTTGCCACTGTGGCTGGAGACAGACGAAGGTCTTTTGGCACTGTGATGCTTCGCGGTCATCCCGCGGGCATTATGTTCCATGGCGTTGCTGTCCGTGGTTGTCTTGGCCGTTCCGCTGGTCTCGGCCCCTGTGCTGTTGTCACTGATGGAATAGAAGGGACTTGTGCCTTTGATGCCGCCAGCACGCGGGGGCCGCGGCGGCGGATACGGCGCCTTGGAAGGTGAAGACGATTGCTCCTCTGTCGAGTCTGCCATCGCAATCTAGTGTAGACGAAGGCTGGGGCGCGTGGCAGCAAAAAAAGAAGGAAAAGAACGATGGGCGTATGTTGAGAGGAGTGCTTCAACCCCAACCTTCTTGAACCACAGCCTTCCAAGACCACATCTCGTCCACAAAAACGCGTCGCCCAGGTTCGCAAACCACCGAATCACAGCAACAATAATTTTGTGCGCAAGTCAATTGGCGGGTTGGGGGGCCGCAACCACGGTAATTGGTCCCCGGAAGCGTGGAGCATCATTTTTTAAAAGGCGTTCCGAGCTTGCTGGGGCTATGGCCTGCCTGAGAAATATGAGCCGTCGGGGTGGTCCACAAGATGTGGAAATAAAAAGACGTAGAGACCAGGTGGACGTGCACCAGGCAGGGCATACAGACGTAGTTGGAATATGGACCTGTTGTGCGTGTTTCCCTGATGCGCGAGGGTGAGCCCGGCCTCGGATTTAGGGGTTGCTTTGCTTTCTTTTGCATTCCTGAACCCTCACGGACTGATATACGCGAGCCACCGGGTTCATGTGTATGTTGAGGCGCCCCGAACTTGACGTTGCGCGACGTCCTGCCCGTGCCCTTCAGGAGCATGACGACGCACTAGACAGTGTGTATGTGTATCTGTCCTCCATTCTTTGCGTGGGAATTTCATTATTTTGTGCGGGCGGGCTTGTTAACCACCACCACCCCCTCCGACGGGCCTTGCCACAACGTGTCTTCCTGGGCCTCCCCCCCTAAAAGATGACAAGCACCGCGACCACATTGGCAACTTGCGCTCATCAACCACCCACATCCTACACTCCAGTCACGGCGTTCACAGATTTTGAGACCTCCGGCGGGGAAGCCGCTGGGCCTTGGGGCGAGGGCGCTGAGCAACAACATTTCCCCGACGACTGTGGATCAGAGTCCTCCACTGCCTTGCGTGCCTCCCATGCCCCATCACAGCCGACTGCTCCTCAAGAAATCTCCAGCAAGGGTCGCACAACAACCGATGACAATAGTGTCGCCACCGCCTCGCACGTGGCGTCGTCATCTTTGCCTTCCACGGCTTCCGTGAACAACCCTAACGACCACGAGGAAGGACCACAGCAGGAGCCCATCGCACGTCCTCATGGGCATAGCGATACTGGCCCGTTGGACAGCGACAGCTGCGCCTCGAGGACTTCTTCTACGAGCGCGGATTTGGTCAGCGACGTGCACGTGCCTCCCGCCGTGTTGGAAAAGTTATTGCGACGGCTCGAGTGTTTAGAAGCGCAAATGGGCCGGAGGCAAAGGCGGGAGGAGGAGGAAACCCCCTGTTCACACTCTCGGCGGGCGCGGCCGCAGCGTCCCCGACTCCACGATCCCTCTCGCTCCTCCTTCGGCGCTCGTCTTGCCTCCCGCCCATTGTCCTTGCAGACAGCAGACTCCTTCTTGGAGCTGCAGTCCGCGACTGTGCGGGCCAAGAACGTCGGGAGGAGTCACCCCGCGTGGCCTTTGCTTCGAAGCCTCGACACGATCGATTTGCCCGACAGTGCCCGAAACTCGCCCACGCATAGCACGGCCAGCAGCAGTCGGAGCACAGGGAGCGGGCGTTTTGGCGCGGGTGGGGAGGCGGGGGGGGAGGAAGGGAGTGAGGGGGACGGAGAAAAGAAGTGCATGCTTTCCTCCTCCTCCTCCTCGTCACACTCAGAGGAGGCAGAGGAGGAGGAAGAGGAGGAGCAGGCTGATGTGGTC
>NW_005803928.1:74794-75961 GCF_000240725.1 Microchloropsis gaditana
GGAGGAGGAGGAGGAGGTGGAGGTGGAGGAGAAGGAGGAGGAGGAGGAAAAGGTACGGATTACGTCGTTTGTGCAGAAGGAAGAGGAGATCAGGGAGAGAATGGAGGAAGAAGTGGGGAAGGAAGAGGGAACGAAGGAAGCCACAGGAGTGCAGGAGAGCGAAACGACTTTGAAGGAGGCGGACACGGGCATTGGAGGGGGATTGGGGCTGGTGGAGGGAAGCGTGGAATGGCGGCAGCGCCGGCGAAAGCTTTCTCTCCCCGAAGGGCTACTAGGAAAGGCGGGCCCAGCCCTGGCGAAGGCAAGGAGGGACGTGGCGCCCCTAGGAGGTGCGGAGCAGGGCGTGGGCAAGGAGAAGGAAGCGAGGAAGCCGGCGGCCGGTGGGACCGACGTTGCCAACAAAGGGGGCGCCGCCGTCGCCGACGCTCCGTGCCGGTACACGAGGACGGAAGAAGGGGGGAAGGATGAGGGAAAAGGCATCTACCCGGTCGCGCAGGACACGGCCACGCTCTGCCCGCTCCCTCCGATTCCTTCCTCCTCCTCCTCCTCGCCCCTCCCGCGGCCGGGGGAGGCGCCCCCGCCGTCTTTGCCCCCGTCCTCCCTCTCCACCACCCGACGCCGGCGGAGCAACAGCACGCACAGCGACACGATCCGGCATCGTCGCCATCACCACCATCATTCTTTGGCCTGCAAAGGAGGTGCTGCGCTCTTGTCCCCTCCCTCTACCCCGACACACTCTTCCTCCACCGGCTCCTGGCCTGGTTTGCCGCCGGCGGCCACGCGGGGAAAGGCAGCGTTTTCCCTCCTTCCCTCCCTCCCGGCTTCCCTCCAATCATTCCGGGTCTACGTCTGGCACGAAGTCTTCGGCGCCCAGCATTACTACGGCAACGACGAGGACGCCGCGGAGGTAACCGCCAAGGCGGACGGGGTGGTGCAAAACTTCTTGCACGTCCCTGCGCAATTGGAGGAATGCTTGGCTTTTGGTCTTGTGGTCTGCATCGACGCCTTCCTCTACGCCTTGACCGTCTTGCCCTTGCGGGTCACGGCGGCCTTGGGGCGGCTCCTGACTGCCAGGTACGGAGGGAGGGAGGGAGGGAGGGCGGGAGAGACGATGGGGCGGCCGGGCAGGAGCCAAGGGGGAAGGCTATTTTTCGGGCCCAAAATTCA
>NW_005803928.1:76720-77237 GCF_000240725.1 Microchloropsis gaditana
CGGAATCAAGGCAGCCTTATTCCAACATTGCCCGAGGGAAGAGACAGAGATTTTAAAGAAGCTGGGTGGGACCTGAGCCAGGAGGGAGGGAGGGAGGGAGGGAGGGAAGAAGGAAGGGGAAAAAGGGAAGGACGACGCACCTGGCTGACGGTGAGCGCGGCCAGGTTTTGCAAGGCAGGGCCATACAAGCCGTCAACATCCAAGGCTTTTTTATAGGCCTGAAAAGCAGGGGTCAAATTCCCAGTCTCCTGAAGAGCCACGCCCAAATTGTTGAAGGCGGCTTTGGAGGTCGGGTCTGCGGGGAGGGAGGGAAGGAGGGAGGGAAAGAGGGAGGGAGGGAAGGTGGGTTTCATCTGTGTCGTGGCCTTTCAAGGGGACAGTACAAAGGGTCAAGATCAGGGGGGGGGTCGCGGTCCCACCATTCCTCCCGCCTTTAAAGAGACCTTTTGCCCCCCCTCAGGATACACGCCAGCCGCGTGTCAGGGACGATGAACATCAGGGCCCTGTCACGTACCTA
>NW_005803928.1:77286-77531 GCF_000240725.1 Microchloropsis gaditana
CTCCCTTCCCCCCTCCCTCCCTCCCTCCCTCCCTCCTTCCGTTCGCTTTCTTGCAGGTGAACCACGCGTTGGTACGTCCTCCGTGCGCCGTTTAATTGTCCCAGGCGGTGTTGTGCCTCCCCCAGCCTGCTTAACGCCTCCACGTCCTTTGAGAAACGGTTCGAGTCTAGCGTCTCCGCACTGCGGAGATACAAAAGGGTTGCTTCAGGTTCCCCATGCAGAGAATAGACCTCCGCTAAGCGACA
>NW_005803928.1:77689-79936 GCF_000240725.1 Microchloropsis gaditana
GTAGGACAGGGGGGAGGAAGGGGTCGAGGACATGGTCGCAGTATTTGCCATCGGACCCCCGGGACCCTGCCGAGAGAGGAAGAAGTCACGAAGTTCCTCCCGGCCAGGCGACAAACGCACGCGCTTTTGCGCCAGAGGCCTGGAACCTGTAGAACCCTGAAAACGAGGGCGGGGTGATGTGTGGTAGATCGCGTAGGTCTTGCCAGTCTTCGGGTCGTGGAGCACACGGTAGCTGCCCCTCCCCTCCCCTCCCGCCTCCTCCCTACGCTGCGCTTGGTCCAGAGACGCAGATTCGGGACGGGTGGCAGAGGTGATGGGTGAGGACGGGAAAGAGGAAGAAGAAGGAGTAGTAGGTGCCCTATCCGGTCGCGTGTCGTCAGGACCCCGGACATACAGTTGGCTGGCAGGACGACGCACCAGGACCGGCATGGACTGGCCCGCCACGTGGCACTGCAGCACGTACTGTCCATCCGCGTCCCGCCCCATCACCAGCCCGGGGCCTTGGAGGTCCGCGATATGGACGTGAGTTCCCGGAGGGAGACTGCCCGCCGTAGAGGAGGGAGGAGGAGGGGAGGGACGACGCTGGTGAAAGGGGTCATCCAAGAGAAAAAAATCGTCAAAAGGCGACGAACTCAAAGCAGTATGGTGGGCCCGGGAGCTTGGTTGTCGTTCAGGCTTGGAATTCAATTGTGTACGCGTCGGAATTTGGAAAGCGTGGACGTTAAAGGGATTCTGATCATTCCCCCCATTTTGTTCCAGAAGGGCTTGAAGCACGAAGGTGATGAGCAGCACACTAAAGCAATGTGACACGAGGGCGTGAATGCGGCATCTGCCACGACGCATGCTGCTACAAAGTGTGAAAAAGGTAGTAGTATGATGTCGTTGGCTCGTGAGAAGCTCTTATAGCTAGCATCGATACATTTGCCTGGTCGTCGCATACACATGTGGAGCATGTTGAAGCCTCGCCCCCTCACCACGCGTACGTCATGACAAACCGTCGGCCCATGACAGGGAAAAACATCCAAATATGGTATGATAGCGCCTTTAAATATGATTGAGTTTCATGCTTCACGAGATTTCATCCTTCATCGAAATGGAGGTCGAATGAAATTTATTGGGTGGTGTCCATGGCACTTTTACCCGTGCTTTTCCGAGACCACTCACAGGATACTTTTTATATTGTAGAAAGAATAGTGAACCAAACCAGTATCATCAAAAAGAAGTCTATGTGGTAGGAACATTCGATCAACCTCCTTGCAGAGATATTCTACACCTATTATTTTGTTTCCCGTCATCATACACGTGAGATATCATGCGAAAAGAGTCCGACCAGTAGTCGTAAGTGATAATACCATTTGAAGCAAAATCGGTCGCAGAATTGAATTGTATGTCTCACCGTATCAATGACACATATCTCAAGTTGATTTGTGGACAGCACAAAGCCCTTTCCCCATTGTCCTCCGAATGTGACATTTCAGGCAGTACGTCAGCCATTTTCTTTTGATATGGAAATCGATGACCTTGCACATTTTAAAAAAACGCGCGTGGCTCCTGAGGGACAAAGAAACGGACACAACTTCGCCATTCTTGGATCGTCATCGACCGTCAATCTCCTTTCTCAGAATTTTTACGCTGTCCCCGCCGCTCCGGACGACCAAGAGACCCTTTCCTTCTTACCTAATATTTCACAAGCCTGTCTCGTCAAAATTTCCCCATCCAATCGCAGCCGTCCTCCCCCGCCTCCAGACTACCTCCCCAATCCACGACCTATCGTATCGTATCCGTGCCCGGCGGCCTCCCTCTACACAGGGTCCAAACTCCCATCCCGACCCCTCTCTAACGCCTTCGCCCGGTGTCCTCCTCTCTGTCCTTGCCTAGCGCTATCCGAGGCAACCCTCGCCAGAAATCCCCAACCCCCCTGGATACTAAACCAGAGGGATGACGCCAGGCTACCATGTTACAAGCACGTAGTTTGACCAAAAATCCCCTCCCAACCACTGCCTCCCTTTTCGCTCGCGCCAGCTCCATCTCGTTTTCCTTACTCCGCCCGTATGCCTCCCTCATCCCCTCTTGTATCCCCCCACAGCGGCAGTCAAGCTTCCGATGGAGGCCCGGATCCCAATGAGGGCAAAAAATGTGTAGGTGATGAAAAACAAGAAGGACAAGGCACAACGGGCGGCACGCTCCTGCTCGGTCTTGTACTGGACCCCGACCCCGCCTCCTGTCCTGGCTTCCGCGGCCGCGCGC
>NW_005803928.1:82787-84148 GCF_000240725.1 Microchloropsis gaditana
GATGACCTTGCACATTTTAAAAAAACGCGCGTGGCTCCTGACCCTCCCCCCCTCTTTCCCTCCTCCTTTCCCCTCCTCCTCCCCTAACTCCTTCCCCCCGCTGCCTTCCCCCCGGCCGAAGCCCAGTCCATCTTCCACCCGGTGTCTCTTCGCCTCCATGGCCCGCTGGTACGTCTGCCATTCCTCCGCCTGCCGCTGCCGCTCCTCCCTGCGGTAGGCGTCCCATTGCTGGGCCCTCTCCCTTGCTTCCCTCTCGGCTTTTAGCCGCTCCGCCTCCTCCTGCGCCCGTGCCTGTCTCTCTCGCAGGGCCGCCTGAGCCTGCTCCACCTCCCACAGCTCCCGTTCAGACTCCATAGCCTTTCGCACCGCTGCTTCCCTCTGTGTACGGAGCTCCACCGCTCGGTCGCGGGCCCATGCGGCCTCCGCTTCCTCCTGCCTCGCCACCCTGGCCTCCGCCTCTTTCTTCTCCCGTGCAGCGGCCTCCTGTTCCTCCCACGCCCGTCGCACCGCCGTGGCACGCTCCCTCTCGACCCGCGCCTGCACACGTCGTGCTTCCTCCCGCCTCTCCTCTTCCTCCCTCCGCCCTTCCTCCACCAACCGCTCGGCTTCCAGGGCTTCCTCCTCCAATACCCGCCGCATGTGCTCCTCCTTCTCCCTGGCCGCCAGGGCGGCGGCCTCCCCTTGAGCCTGGAGCTCGGCTTGTCTACGTCTCAGCGCCGCTGCTTCTTCCCGACGTGCTTGCAATTTTCGGGCCATGGTCGCTTTTTCCCGGGCATCTTGCACCCAAGCAGCCTTCTGCAGCTCGGCCCATGCCTCCCGGGCCGCTGCCAATTGAGCGGCCTGGAGGGAGGGCGCATGCTCCTCAGCGGCCAAAGCCCTCGTAAGGGGGGCAGAGGCCTTGGAAGGGGTAGTGACGGAAGGCACAGGGATCTGGCTTGCCTCCTGCTCCTGCCGCGGTTGTGGACCCGCTGGGGAAGCTGGCGGTCCCTGTGTATTTTGCTCCCTGTCCGCATACTCGGCAGTGCGTCCTTCTGGTCGCGCTCGCTGTGGGGGTGAGGGAGGGACCAAAGAAGCGGACGCCGACGGTGTGGCCACCGGCTCGACGGACTCTACCTCTTTCCTTCCCTCCTTCCCTCCCTTCCACCCTCCCTCCCTCGCGACCTCCCTTTCCGCCTCCCCATTCCTCCGAGACGCCGTGGCCAGTGCGTCAAGGAGGTCCTCCCAGGACAAACTAGAACCTTCCTTCGGCCACAAGGGCTGTACTCCTTCCTCCTCCACCCGCTGCATGGCCAACCACCTCTCCCGCCCTTCCTCCCCGCCCCTCTCCCCCGCTTCCTCCTCCCTCAGCTTCCCTTCCCTCA
>NW_005803928.1:84158-87582 GCF_000240725.1 Microchloropsis gaditana
CCAAGAGCTCACGCACTGGCAGCGAGGAAGGAGGGAGGGAGGGAGGGAGGGAGGGAAGGGTGATGAGTCGTCGGTTGAGCGCCCTACACATGACGCGTTACCCTCCTTCCCCTTTGCAGCGGCTGCAGGCTGTGGCCCATCCTCCCTCCCAATTCATCATCCCCTCCTTCCCCCTCCTTCCTTCCCCTCACCTTCCATCTCCACCAACTCCAGGAGCTCCTCGTCCTTGACCATGTCGCACTTGTTCATGAAGACCACCAGGCGCGGGATCCCCACTTGCTTAGCCAGAAGGATGTGTTCTCGGGTCTGAGGCATAGCCCCGTCCGTGGCGGAGACGACCAAAATGCCGCCTAAGGAGGGAGGGAGGGAGAGAGGGAGGGAGGGGAGGAAGGAGGGGAAGTCCACAGGGGAAGGAAGATGCATGAAAATTGAAGCAAGTGAGAACACGCAAGGCGAGCACCACGATGGCGGGAGGGGGGAGGATGTTTATCCTCCACAGCAATTCCAAACAGCCTCCCTGGGGCAGCCGACACTCCTATTTCGCCCTATCCCCCCATTTAATCTTCCTCGCGACACTCATGGGCCCCTGACACTCTTCTTAAGGGAGATGCAAGTCCGCACAGGAAGGCACACGTTCCACGCACCATCCATCTGGGCTGCCCCCGTGATCATATTCTTCACGTAATCCGCATGGCCAGGACAATCGACGTGAGCGTAGTGGCGTTTGCCCGTCTCGTACTCCACGTGTGATGTATTGATGGTGATTTTGCTGGAGGACGGGAGAAAAGAAGCGGAGAAAGCCTTTCCTGAATGAGCGGGGTATTACGGGGGGCAAAGCAGGGAAGGAGAAAAATAAGGGAGAGCGAGCCGCAGTACCGCTGTCGCTCCTCTGGGGCCTTGTCAATGTCATCGTACGAGCGGAACTCTGCGCCACCAGCCTCGGCCAACACCTGCGGGGAAGGGGGGGAACAGGTGAGTGTCGGAAGGACTGCTGCTTTACTCAAAGCTTCCCAGTCCCCTCCCACGGCCCCCTGACTGACCTTGGTAATCGCAGCCGTCAACGTGGTTTTTCCATGATCCACGTGTCCGATGGTGCCAATGTTCAAGTGGGGCTTTCTGCGTTGAAAGGCGGTTGAGAGCGTGCGACTAGCTTGTGCTTTGGCGGCTGCACGTGGAGACAAATTGATAATACGGAGCATCATGAATGAGCGCATTTATACATACCTCCGCCCTTTTAAAATTGCTGGAAATGCATGAATTAATTCGCGTGGTGGCTTACAATGGGCACCGTGGTCCTTCCTCCCCTCCCCTTCTCAGAATGAAACATACCGTTGCTGCTAGCATACGCGTTCACAAGCAGAGCATTGGCAGCTTGTCTAATATTGCAGCCTACGACCAAACGGCGAGAGGCCAGAAGCGCTGATACCATGGTTATACCCCTGTCATTTTGTGGGTTGATAGTTTTGACGTCCATATCAGATTTTGTGGGGCACAAGGTTTGCGACAGGGACAGGAATAGTATCTCGTGCTAGGGTAGAGTAGAAGGCAAGAGAAGAGGGTAGGAATGTGCCACGCCTGTCTCATGGACCGAAAGAGAGTACGATCACTCGCAACACTGATATTTTTGCCCGAGAATCAATTCTTTGAAGAGTGTTGCAGGCTACCAAAGGCTGACTGAGTGGGCTGCGCTCTTACCACTGTCGTGCCGTATGTTGTTGACGATAGAGGAGGTCTGTGCGGCTAGAGATGCACGCGAGCAAGCGTGGATGGCAGGCAACTTCTGCCGAGAAAGAAGGGACGTTAAGGGGTGCACCACGCGGACGTCTCGCTATTCCCCTTTGATTTCTCGTGTGAGTGGCAAGTCGGGTGTGATGGTACGCATGAAGCGCGTGAATTTGTCGTGAACATTGTGCGATCGATCACGGCCATTCGCCTCCTCCGGTTCTCTCTGCTTCTCCGTCTCCTCCGTCCCTTCTATCCAGCCACTCACGTTCACGGTACAATGTTTTTTCCTCAACACGCGTCTTCACAGCAATCATGGCGGACAAGGGACCTGTGACCATCCGTTCCCGAAAGTTTATTCGCAATGCGCTTCTAGCCAGACGGCAAATGGTAGGTTTTCGAAGGCGTACGGGCACCCCTCTCTCCTCCCCTCCCTCTACCCCTCCCATGTCTGCTGTGAAATACGTACATTTTTTAATTTTATTCGAACTTCTGTTATCGTAGATCATTGATGTGCTGCACCCGGGGCGTGCTAATGTCCCCAAGACTGAGCTGCAAGAAATCATTTCAGGGGTAAGGACATAACTTTCTTTCCTGTCCTTCGTCCCTCCATTCCCCTGTGCTTGATGCTTGAAATACGCTTGGTAGAAAGACAAGCACGATGGTGTTGTTTTAATCAATTGTGATGACTGGTAGGTATGCACGAAGTTGCAAGAAGCCTGCTTTGGGATGCCCTTCGGCATATGAAGCACTCCCTCTCGGCGTCTTCCGACTTTGCGGCGGCCTTCGTGAGTGAATCCTCTCTCGTTCTTACGAAGCAATTTCAATCTTTGATAACGTATCTCAGATGCACAAGGGTGCCAAGCCCGAGACCACATTCCTGTTCGGTTTCCGTACTGCATTCGGTGGGGGGAAATCCACGGGCTTCGCCCTGATTTACGACACATTGGAAGATGCCAAGAAATTCGAACCGAAACATCGGTTGGTTCGTGCAGGGTTGGTGGTGAAGAAGGAGACGTCCCGAAAGCAGATCAAGGAGGCGAAGAATCGGGCGAAGAAAATTCGGGGAACAGGCCGACGGTTGGCAAAGCACAAGGCGAAGAAGGCCAACAAGGAGTAGAGCCCTGGAGGGAGGGAGGGAGGGAGGGAGGGAGGGAAGAAGGGAGAGGGAGAGGGAGAGAGGGAGGAGGAAACCAGGGAGGAAGACGAAACGGGGCGTGGCCTTTGTGGAGACCTCTAGGAGTGGAGAAACATTTTGGGCATCAGACACTCGCACGATTGCTTGGTGTAATGGATGTTTCTGTCTTGGCACGAATGCTTGGTGTAATGGATGTTTCTGTCTTGGCATTGCCACTCCTATCTCTGCGTCCGTTTGGGTCTTAAGCCCGGTGGTGCAAGGGCGACGGGGATGTACGGGCCTAATGGAGTTTTTAAAAGGAAGAAACGAACATGCAAGCATGTTGTGCGACGTTGCTCGAGCATGGGAAAGGCTCCCATAGCAAACACATTTTGACGCGACACCTGCGTCTTCGTCTGCCTCCTGATTTGTGATTTTTTCTTTAAAATAGCACCCGTGTTGCACCTTCTGTCGTTCCTCGACCGAAGCCAGCTTGCGGAGATATGTCCAATGCTTCGCCTTCCACGCACACAACTTGGCTAAGTCGCTTCTTCATGACCTTGTGGGGAAAGAACTTCCGCAGAG
>NW_005803928.1:89050-91444 GCF_000240725.1 Microchloropsis gaditana
CCCTCGCTGCTTTTCCTTCTTCTTCTCCTCCCTTCCACGGCCGGGATGAAACTCGCGTTCAAGTTGTGAGAGTGTGTGAACCCTTGGGTGAGATAGTCGTGCAGCCCGTCGAAATTACCGGTCACGTGGGCCTCGGCCAACAAGCCCTGAAATACCGGCAAAGACAGGGCACCCGGCACCTCCCCATCCTCTTCCTCCTCCTCCTCCTCCTCCTCCCCTGCATCCTCACTCTCTTCGCTATCATCCACGCTCATATCCTCCTCTCCGTCTTCCGCCTGCCCTTGCTCCACTTCCTTCTCTTGTCCTCTGCCGATGTCGAGGCCATCTCCTCCCCTATCCTCTGTAGCACGTCCATCCACGCTTTCACTGGGCGTCACTTCCATGGCAACGGTCGCGGGTTCGGTAGAATGTAAAGGCCTGTCCAACATATCCCCGTGCGCCACCGAGGACACCTGGCCCCCTTCATGCGCCCGGGCCTCCGACAGGATGTTGGCAGCATTTTGTTGCGTGATCTTCAGTGCCTGAGCTGCGGCTTGATTTGGAGGCACACCAGACGCCACCAAGGCTTGAAATTGAGCCTTGAAAGCGTTTTCCATGGCAGCACGAGCCTTTTCATTGTCTGCCATCCCTCCTGAGTGTCTGGAAGAAAGGGTGAAGGGGGATGGGCACGATGAGCTTGAAGAAACTGGCTTCCCGGCATCATATGTCCGAGAGAAGACACATGCACAGTCAGAAGTCCATAGAAAGAGGTAGGCATCTTAGAGTGAGATTGCATCGACGCATATTTTTCTGTCGAAGTAGGGATGAACTCCATCGCTCATAGAACGCGACGGGAAGCGATATGATGGAGTCATGGAGCGAGACAAGCTCCCTGAAGGGCAACAGAACGACTTCACATGCCACAATTCGCACGGAAGGGTACCTCCCATCCCGGTGCACGAAGATATATGTAAACTAGATACAGTGGTATGCTGGTGAAAGGACGCTGCATTGCTGAACTTGGTATATGGTGAGGGAGGAGGGAAGAAGAACAAATGGAAGCCTCTCCGGCGACGGCAACATAGCGAGACTGCGACTTCCAGGACAAAGACAAACGCGCCATCTACCAAGACCAAACAATAGGAGGATCTGGGTGACATTATCAGTGGAGGAATTTAATGATTTGTAAAAGACATATTCAGGCTCCCTGCATCCAGGAGAGTTCGGTTTGTCCAAAGTCGAGGTCGGGCACGAGTACTAGGGGGGAGGAGGTTATAACTCGCTTGACATGCACATGTTTTTAAATGCAAGTGGACCGGGACTGAACACAAAGATGCGTGGGGAAAGATAAAGGGGGATAGTGTACTGCTGTAGGCTTGGAGTTGCCGCTCAGAATTGACCTCACGGCAAGACACATGCGGCATGACGTCGTTTAGTAAGACACAAAATCTTTACCACGATTGCAGTGGCTTTCATCAGTAGTACCAGCTCATTAGACTCAGTAACCTTGAGCCGGGGACCAAAGGTGTGTATTTACACGGGACACATGTGAATAATGAACAACAGCTAGGAAGTAACGCGGTAATGAAGCGAGGCAAGTTTTTTTTCCTTTGGGGTTGACCATGCCGGCAAAAGGGTGTTCCTCCTCGTCATCGAACGTCTTTGAAACGACATGCTCGCCCGCCGTCAAGACCAGTTTGCCTCGTCTCTACGCAAGCATCTTTGCGACAACACCGGCCGCGACGGTACGCCCCCCTTCTCGCACGGCAAAGCGGAGACCCTCGTTCAGCACAGTAGGATAGATGAGCGACACCTGGAGAGCAAACAATAGCCAAGAGGAATAAGCATGGCAGAGGCCAGGAATCCATCTCTCACTCCCGCTTTTTTTCTCTCTTTCCGTCTCCCTCCCGCCGAAAACCCTCCCACGTCCCGCCCCATCCTGCTAACCCTTACCTTGACCGTGGTGTTATCCCCGGGCATTGCCATCTCCTTCCCTTCCCCAAGCGTGATAGACCCCGTCACGTCGGCGGTGCGGATGTAGAACTGCGGGCGATAGTTGTCCAAGAACGGGGTGTGACGTCCCCCTGAAGGAAAGGAAAGGAAGGCAGGGGTGGGAATGGGATGGCAGAGGGCGGATGAGGAGAAGGGCCCGGGCTCGCGGCGAGGCCAACGCCACCAACGCCGCATGTACTTTCACGGGGAGAAGGAGACTGGAGAAAAGACGCGGCGGCGACAGAGAGAGGAAAGAAACCTCGCGAGCGCATCGTGCCCTCCCCCTGGCCGATGCGGTCACGCAGGGTGATGAGAAGGGAGGACGACCAGGACAAGGCGGAGAGCGGCCCCCAGCGCGCAAAGAGGCAAGAAAAAAGACCCCAGTATTATGCCTCAGGACAGCACGCGAAGAGCCTTCGTGTA
>NW_005803928.1:94591-96054 GCF_000240725.1 Microchloropsis gaditana
CTCCCGCCCGCCCTACCTCGTACTGTGCCGCGGCCTCCAAGGCATGAAAATCAAGGTGGGGTGCACCGCAGAGCAAGACTTCGAGTTCTTGAGGGTGGAAGAGGTTTAGGGCGTCGCCGCCACAAACCTTTCGAGAAAAAGAGGAAGGGAAATTGGATCAGGTGGCCGAGGAGGGTTCCGGATCGACCGGACAACCGACCGAATAAAGACAGAAGGGGAAAGAAAGGGAAAGTGGAAGGGAGAGAACGAGGGTTACAGAGAAAGCGGATGCCTCAAAAGCTCAAATACAAAAGACGGGCGCTTCACCTTCAGAAATCCTTTCCTAAAGGCCTCAAAATGTGGTTTGATACTGTCCTCCAGCACCCAGAGCAGGTAGAGCTCGACGTATTCTCGGGCATTCTCGGCATTGACCTCCATCTCCTCCCCCCCCTCCTTCAGGGGCACCGTCTTCCAATGCCCGTAGGCCTCGTAGGAGTAGGAAAAGGTCAGCGAGAGGGAGGCAAAGAACTCGACGGAGGCCGGAGGCGGGGCAGAAAGGGAGGACGGGGGAGAGGCGTGGTCCAAGAGCTGAGAGAGGGAAGCAGCGACGGAAGGATGGAGCTCTGCGAGGTCTTGGAGGGTGTAAGGGGAGGGGTTGGGGGCGGAAGGGCTGGCGGGGGGGAGCATGAGCTTCTTGTAGAAGAGAAAGGGAAGGTGAAGGTCGAGGAGGACGCCGTTGTAGAGGGCCAGGCCCAGGAGGATTCCGACGAGCTCGAACTCTTGGGGATCGTTGAAAGAGTCCGGGTTCAGCCAGAGGAGGCGGGCGGAGGCTGGGAGGGCAGGGAGGGAGGGAGGGAGGGAGGAAGGAAGGATGAGGAGGCCGTTCTACACCTGGACGGTGCTGTATGATGCATGCGATACCCGTGGAGTGAATGCAAAAAAGGGACGAGGGATCCGGAGGATCCAATAGGTTGTGGGGACGAAATAGAGAGTATGTACTACCTTCTAGAAAGGGAGTGTCAGGTGCGGTGTCTTGATCGAGCGTCTGAGGGACGAACATCCCGTAGGCAGGGTCCAGGAGCTGGCGCAGGAGGACTTGGAAGAATTCTATCGGGCACGGAGGATGGGAGGAAAGGAGGGAGGGAGGGAGGGAGGGAGGGAGTAAAAGACAAGGGAGTGAATACGTAGTATCCTGCATGCATGAAGGCACACTGACTCCGACGCGAGAGCCCTCCTTCCTTTTCCGATTTCTTTGTCCACCGCAACAAAACCCAGCCCCAGGGTGCCCGGTCGTTCTACTGGATGCACCTTTCTGAACACCGCCTTCGTCCACGCCCTCCTCGCCGCGAAAGCGGACCTTGAGCTTCTTCTTGTACTCGAAGGGCTCATAGAGGGCGAGGGCATGGAGCGTCGACTGGACTATGTTCGCCCTCTCCACGGTGAGCACCAGGTAAGGTCTGATCGTGCTCACCCCCCCCACTAGG
>NW_005803928.1:96064-99529 GCF_000240725.1 Microchloropsis gaditana
GTTCCAGCATCTCGATGAGTTGTTCTTCTGATACCTTCCCCCGCAAGCGACCCGACGTGGCTGCCTGAATGAGCATGTCTTGAACCCCACGCACTTTTTCCTTGCGGACAATGGCTGAAAGTGGCAAAGTAATTCGGGAATTGGATGGTTGAGTGTGCCAGGCCGAGATAGGGGGGATCAAACAGAGGAGGGGAAATAAAAGAGAGGAGCATGCACGACGCCTCCTTATGTATTCATTGCCTCGCATACACGTCATCATATCGATACATAATGGTCATGCTGCCTTAAAACTGCTGAGAAATGTCATCACGAAGACGCATCGTAAGACGGAGCAATTTGAGACACAGGATATAGCGTGCATACACACGTACACTACATAGTCACTCGCCACAATTCTAACGATCCCATCCTACGTACCAATGCGAGCAAGCCGTTCCTTGGCTTCTGGTGATAAAATTTGGTCCAACATAAACTGTCGGCGTTCTTCCATTTCAGCATGCTACCAGTGTGAGGGATGAGATAGGGGGGTTAGGGCAAGAAGAAAAACCCGGTCAGAAGGTGCCATGTCTCCCCTCTAGACAACTTCCTCCCACGGCACCTGACAAAAAAATGACCCATCTGTCGCCCACCTTTGCTTTTTGTGCCTCCATTTCTTCGGTCGACATACCCCTACCGCCTGCCCCCGACATCCCGGCACCAGCTGCAGTAAACCCAGGCGGCAAATCCAATTCTCCTGCTGGCTCCATGGAACGAACCTGTGGCAGCTATGTTGTGTTGATTATTTTTGGGGGACAAGCAGAGGTGAGTGCATGTCCTGCCCGGGGGGCGAACTGGAACAAATTGGACGTTTTCGTTCACGCGAAAAAGCGTTTTGCTGCTTCTCGGAGTACTTCGCCCATCCTGTGTCAAGATCCTGTCCTTTGCGGTCTACATCCACGTTCGTGATTACGTGGTCAACGAGGCACTGGATTTTACAGGCGTATCATGTAACGCCAGTTGGACGGGACAAAACGCGGGGCTGTAAAGTAAATTGTCGTCCTAGTGCCTGAGTCTTGCACGTCTAGTCAGCGCCTCCCGCCCTCCTGATCGGATCGTAGTACTTTTCCCCGACAACTTTACCTGGTGACAACTATCGGGGGATGAACTACAGGACAAGGCCCTCTTAAGTTCGTATCAGATATGAAATAGGCTCCTTTGACGTGCTGAACGTTTTCAGCCGTAGTGTCCCAATGACTTCATGTCGTACCCTAACCCCCACGTCGGCTTCACATGAGTCGCTAGCGCAGTCAAAAAAGTGATAATTGCATACCCTACACACAATGCAACAGGGCCCTTCTCTCCCTGCTGCAAACGTTGGGCGCACATGGGTGCGATGAGAAGACACGTGGGATGGAGATGGCCACCATTGACGCACCCATTACGCGCTGTCCTCTTACTCCTATTCCTGCACTGCAGGAGAGACGTAGCTCTCGCCTTCCGTTTTCCCGGGAACCCTTTCCTTCCCAGCGCGCCTCGAAGCGTGCCGCAAGGGCATTCACCCCGCCCCAGAAGTCTTGTTCCGTCGTGCACAGCCACTACCTCCTCCAATAACAATCCTCATTCCCTTCCAGACGACGTGGCCTCTCCCTCAGTAAAGCCATCTTCCGCGCCCTGCCTCCCCCAATCACGGCTTTCTGTCCGCCCTGCCAACAAAGCGGACCTTCGTCGCGTCGCTACCATGCAGGTGACCGAATATGGAGGCCAGGGCATTCTTTACCTCTGGCATTATTTGCAAGAACTTGATCGTCTTCAAACCTCCTACTGGATCGATCCGTTCCACCACACCATGCTTGTGGCCGTGGACAGCACTCCCTCTGCTTTTCGTCCCTTCTCCAGGATCTTTCAATCATGGGACGCTTTTTGGGGGGGGGACCCGCGCATTGTGGGTTTCGTCGACTTGGACGCCCGGGACCGGCGTGTGGACAAGACCACGCCCACGCCCTACCTCTCCGACCTGATCGTGGAAGGTTCTCGAAGGGGGCAAGGCCTGGGTCGGCAATTGATGGAAGCAGCGGAGGACGAAGCACGGCGATGGGGCTACCCAGCCGTGTACTTGAAAGTGCGGAAGTGCAATGCGCGTGGTTTCGGGTTGTACGCCTCCCTGGGGTACGAGGTGCTGTGGGAATGGCCGGGGGAGAGGGTGTGGATGATGAGGAAGTGGGTGGTGGACGAGGAGGACAGGAAGGAGGCGGTGAAGAAGGAGAGGGAAGGGTGGGAAGGGATGGTAGGCGCGGTGATGATGCCGTTCATGACGTGGGCGGGGGAGGAGGGAGGAGGAAAGGAGGGGGGGGAAGAAGGGAAGGAGGTGGGGACGGAGAACTTGGACGCCAGAAAAGAAGGAATGTAGGTACAGGCAAGGGTGTCTGCATGCACATGTGAGGTTGCCGGACGAATGGAGCCAGTCGTGAGGTTCCATGCCAGAGTCGCGTCCGAACATGATGCCCCTGGAGCGCGGTGGGTGTCTTTACATAAGCGGTTGTCAAAAGAAAGTCATGCACAAGTAAGCAACGTGAAAGCTTCGTCGACTAAAGCCCGGGCCGTCGCGCCCCTTCCGATGCGAGCGTTATCGATTGCTTTCTAAGTACCGAGGTTCCTGTCACTCGGCTTTGTGAGCTGGTCACAACTTGTGTCTTTGTGTCATTGTACGGTCTGCTCCCCTTCGTCACCACCAGGCTCCGACTTGGCACCACCTCTCCCCTACAGCGTGGCTCGACCAAGCCCTGATGATCCTCCACGGTAGTCCCGAGAGTCTCTTAACGTGACATATCGTCACCAGCGCCCACAGGAATGGCTGCACACATGTCCTTACCCCTTTGCGGGCAGCTCAGGGCGACGCTCGAGCATCTGCCCACCGCGCATTCCCCGTCAGCTCTGCCAGGCCCCGGATCATTCTGCCTCCTCCACTATCTAAGACCAAACCCCTCCGAGTTCAGCATGGCTGCTTTCAACTTCGCTTCCAGTTTTTCTTTGGAAGAGTAGAGCGGCAAGAGGAGATGATTGAAGCAACTGTAGGCACACGAAGGCGAAGGAGGGGAGGAGGGGAAGGAAGTTAAGGAGGGGAAGGAAGATAAGGAGGGAAAAGCGTTGCCGGTGGGTGCATTTTCGGCCCTCTCCATCTCTTCGACCCTAAGTACAAGGCTGCCTAAGCCCTCCCCTCCTTCCTCCCTCCTTCCTTACGTATGTGCTGACGGCAACCGGTCCGAGTCATCACCGTGCTTGCTGATAACGAACGTCATGGAGCCCAGGCCCCTTATCGGGGCGCGGTCACTGCCGCTGATAAACTTGAGGAAGAGCCTGGTGGAGGGAGGGAGGGAGGAAAGGATGGATGAGAGGGGGAAAAAAGGAGAGAAGAGAAAGGCTGAGCTGGCAAGATTACGTATTCTGCATTCAGCGGCAAAGAAACAAATCGACGTTGATTCGCAAAGA
>NW_005803928.1:99539-102438 GCF_000240725.1 Microchloropsis gaditana
GGGCGGGGGGAGGGGCGGGCCCGTGGCCATTTTGCCAAAGCCACTCAAGCAGGTAGCCAACTCCCGCGCCGGCATCCCCCCTCCTTGCACGCAAGCCAAGACCGCGTCCCGTAGGCGCGTCAAGTAGGCACAGTGTACGCCCGCTGGCCGCAAATTGCCCAGGGAATTGACCAAGGAAGCCAATTCCCGCGCGGTCCAGGACGGGAGGGAGGGGGCGGACGCCAGGACAAAGGCCTGCACCCACGCCTGTCCCGGGGGAAAGCGGGCCCGGCTGTAGGCGTTCAAAATCTGGACAAAGTGGGCGTTTTGGTCCAAGGTGGGTAGGAGGGCGAGGGACAGGTCGCGGGAAGTGCGCCAAAACCCTTGGCCCGGATCGAGACCCAGCTTGCTTACGCCGTTCAGGATGATGCTCAACTCCGCAGCCTGGCACTCCGGGAGGCAAGTGTGGGTATGGAGGAGGAGGCGGCGCAGACGGGGGTCCTGGGCCGGCGAGGGCCGTGTCGGGCCGTGGCGGGGGCTCCAGGCTTTGGAGAGACGGTTCAGGCAGGTAGCCACGTTGACGCTGTTCATCCCCACGCCCATGGCGTCCGCATACTCCAGCAGTTTCTCGGCATCGGCCCCGCGGCGAAGGAGCTCTTTGTTGATGTCCCGGTGGCATGGCAACACGAACGCCGTGCCGCCAGCTCCTGTTCCATTCTGCTGCGTCCGGGGTCCCGTGCGAGGTCCGTCTTGTGCCCGAGGAGGTCGACCCGGCAAGTGCGCTGGCTTTCCCAGACGCGGCGTTTTCTTTGTGGCGACGGGACTCGATCTTTTCGTGGAAATATCCATGTTTCGATGCCATGCTGCGTGCCTTGTCTTTTTTGGCGGCAAAAGCAACGCGGTATCTCCCGACGCGACGGGCAACGAGGAAGAGGGAGTTCCCCCCCGGCCAACGCCTTCCAGACTTGCGCCGTCCCTGAACACCCGAGGCGCAGGATGTTTCGAAATGCCAGGTGCTTCTTCCAAATGACTTATGCGACTGGGGACCTCCGAATCATCCAGAGATGAAGGTATCGGGGAGGAAGCGTGCAATTTGGGCGGGGGGCGGGTCTTAGTCGGCGGGCCTTGCGAGTACGGGTAGATGAGGGCGCGGGGCTGCCAGGCATGAAAAGCACCTCCACAAAAAGGCCAGGTGTATACAAATATGGATATCACATTGATAACGCGCTTCCGCCGCCGTCTTAACTGAAGGGTGCTGGAGTTTTTCAAGGTCATGTTTCCCCTCCCTCAGTCGCTAGCTTCCTGTCCGCCCGAGACTACTGGTGCATGCTGGCAGGACAACAGCTGAATCCTGAGCTGCCCGTTGACATGTTTAAAAAAATAGCAACGTGTGAACATGTGAGTTAAGAAGTAAATGCATAATTATGTCGGCAAGTAACTTGCGCGTTGCGTTTTGTTCAACCCTGACGTCGTTGTTGCCCTCGTAAGTCCGGGAGCGCCGTGCAACTTGGCAGTTAGGCGGTCAACGTGACGAACACCGTGACGGCGGGGGGGAGGGCCCAAAAGAAATGAATGTGAGAGGGACTATTGCTCATCGAGAATATTTCTTGCTTTTTCCAAAGATGGTGCATGCGCCCGGCCCCTATCCTGGATGCGCCATCACATCCAGTGCCTTGACAACGCTGCGAAGATAAATGGTTCGCGCGCCATTGACCTCCCGGTTGCCTTTTCCACGTACAAGACCGACAATCGGCCGAGATTTTTTTTTCTTTTTCTACTTTTTCCTGAAATGTTCGTCGTTTTTTCCTTACTCTGTCTCTTTGCTACTTTACGTAATAATGAAAATATGACTTGAAAAGTTCGACTAAGTACTTTGCATGTCGGGATCTATCCTAATGTATCCTATAACTCGACTAATTTAAGGGGAAACACGTGGGTTTGCGGGTACATCCTCCAGTATAAATTGGGAGGGGGAAAAAATCAGTGGCTCCGAATAGAGATGGCAGGCTTGAGATTTTTATAAAATCCTTGCAGCATGAATACGTGCATGGGGATGTGTCGACCGCGCCCGGGGCACCAGTTCTTTTCTCCCACGCGCCCTCTTCTTTCTACCTTGAGGCACTCCCCCTCGTTCTTAGATTAACGAATATGCATAGAACCTATGTGTACGCCCGTTTAAGAATCATTTGCTTCGTTTTACCAGGTCAGGCATTGAAACAGAGAGCGGAATATCAAGAGAAAGGTCAAACTAGTCCTGGAGATTTTGGGACTAAGGGGCAAGGGGCGGCCATGTCTGAGCCACATACCAGACTAGGGTGATGGCATGCATTGAGTCGCGCCAAAGTCTCCATGAAAACCAAAAAACGAATGAATTCTAATCAGGTTGTTGCCTTACGAGCTTAATTTCACTTAATCTACTGAAAACCCTGCTGTACATTGCCTTCTAGGGAGCGCTGTTCCTCTTGCCCGGGACCTAGTCCACGGGCACCGAGACGACTCCCCCTGCCCTCAGAGCATGTCGTCATCGTTGTCATCCTCGTCCTCGTCCAGACACCGACGCCGTTGAATGGTCACCTTGGTGGCCTTTTTGTCCACTTGGGAAGAGACCTGTTCCAGCATCTCGATGAGTTGTTCTTCTGATACCTTCCCCCGCAAGCGACCCGACATACAGATACGTCTGGTGCAGTTGCCTTAAGGCGCTTTCCGTCTCCACGTCCATCTCCCGCCTTTTGGCTCGGTCCCGCTCCTGCTCCCGCCGCCTCCGCATCTCCTCGGTCGCCCGCCCCACAAGCGGAGCCAGGAGGGAACGGCTTTCTTCCACATCCATCACCGCCAACGCGTGCAAGAGCGTGCTGGTCTCAAAGAGGGATAGGGAGGACAGTACCCGGTCCCCCTCCAGGGCCTCTCGACATGCCGCCCA
>NW_005803928.1:102448-107138 GCF_000240725.1 Microchloropsis gaditana
ACGGTGGGATGTACAGAGAGGGGAGCGGGAAGGGGGGAAGGGGGCCTAGATTAGGAGGAGACGGTGGGCTATCGGCATTGTCAATAGCGACATGGGCGATCGGAAGGCATGGAGGGATGTTTTGGGGTCGAGCACATGGTGCAAGGAAAGAACACAAACAGCAGGAAAAGTCGACGGGAGACTGGAGGCTCGTTCTGACACAGCACACATTGCCGTTACCAGCCTTGTGTATTGCTTTCTCGGACCGAAGAGAGGTCGTCTCGGTCGAGCTATCTGTACAGCTTTCGATGCCAGCGGGGTCATCATCATACCCTCTACCCTCCTACCTCAAGCAACGAAATGCGCCTACAGTCCAATCCAGCACATATCTACACTTCCCTTTGTAAGCCGTGTCACACAAATCAGCACCATCGCCCAGCATGAAATGATCTTGTCCCTCGATCTGCTTGCTTTCTCCTCTGGGCGGATATTCTCTGCAAGCCCCCCTTACACCCCACTGCCGGCATCATGTTGATCCCAGTTCACGGCCGGCGTTCTCTTTCCCCCTTCCCTTTCCCCTCGGCCTCCACGCCGCTGCCGCAGTCCTTTGCACCCGTCTGCCCTCCCTTTCTCGGGCCACATGGTTCCTCGCTCCCCCTTGTTCTCCCTCCTCTCTCCGCCCCCGCCCCTCCCTCCGCTTTCCCCCTCAAAAAATGCCCTGGTCGCATCCTGCCCGTGCGTCAAATCCAGCAGGGCCAAAAAGTCCTTCTCTTCGTCCAGTCCCTGGTGCCTCCCACCACTTTGTCTCCCTTTGTTGGAAGCTCCTTCCTCCACCACGTCCCTGTCCCCATCCCCTCCTTCCCTCCCTTCCCCACCGGGCTTCTTCCCCCCCTCCCGTCGTAGAAGCAACCGGTGCAGCCGCCGCTTCTCCCGGCCTAGGACTTGGACATACACCAAAGTCTGCTGCACCACCACCAACAAGATGTTCAATACCACGTAGGAAAAAACCCCGACAAACACCGACAGGTAGGCGAAACCCAGACCGGGAAACCAGGTGCCGAGTTCCCCCTGCACGTCCATCAAGCCGTCCCCGTTCCACACACAAAAAAGGGTGGCGAAAGCTTGAGAGAAGGAGCCAAAGCGAGGCAAGTAAGGGGCGAAGAACATGACCCCAAACCATGCGTAGCCGACAAAGAGCGGCACGACCTGGACGAGCATCCGGGCGACGCGGGGGACACTGTGGTTGATGACCAGGACGATGGCGTAGAGTCTGAAGGAAAGGGGATAAGAGAACGCGCGGGGCGGAGCAGGTTACCCCAGCGATACATGAGAGGAACATGACAGCGGGACAGAGAAAGGAAAGCCAAAACAAGCAGTGATAGGGCCCCACCCCGCTAGCACCGGACAAGCCCGTAGCCTCCCTCCCGTCCTTCCACCACCGGCCCCCTTGTCTCCCTCACCTGTCAGAGTGGTGCATATACCGACAGGCATACACCCACAGACAGGCAGCGCCCAGCCCTCGCCAAGCTGCGTGCACGTCCGTCACCATGGGAGGGGCAAGCGGCCCCACGTGGCGCAAGGCACAAAGCGACTCGATTCCCGACACTAGGGTGCCCGTCAGCAGCAACAGCTGCCAGAACGAGACGAAATGGAACTTGGTGTTCAGGTGCACGTCGCGGTCCCAGTCCAAGCCCCTTTTCCAGGCCGTACTTCGGCTCCCCAGGCTGGCCAGGCTGTCGGTGCTGCGGGTGCGCCCCGGAGGGAGAAGTCCCTGGTAGGAGACGCGGCGGCCCATGCCTACGAGGGCCCGCGCCCGGCGCAGGATGCAACAAGAGCCGTAGAGCTCGCACAGAAGGAAAACAACGAGCCAGAGGCTTATCCCCAGAATACCTGCGCTGAGCACGTATGCCTGTCTGTCCACATGCACCGTGGAGGTCCAAAGAGGGTGGATAAAGGGAAATAAGGCCTGCCGCCGCCCCCCGTCTGACCCCAGGCTTTCGCCCAGAAACGTTTGCGTCCCCTGGATGAGACGGCGCGCTTGAAAGACCTGTCGATTTCCGTCCATACGCCCGGGCTGGTCGCCTCCTTTTCTGGGTAAAGCATCGCAAAAGGCCCGAATGTAAGTCTTCTGACTGACTGCGATTTCTGCTTTGTTCCGAATGTCATACAGGACCCGGACATGCCAGAGGTAGCAGACATTGGCGCCGTCTTCCGCCAGTTCGTCCGTGAGCTCCAGGTCTATGGCCAAGGTAAGCAGGCGGGCGACGAAGTCCTCGACAGCTGCGGGAGTGTTCTTGCGTGTATCCAAGGGCCCCAGGTCCGCAAGGGTCAGCGGGTACTGACGATGGTATTGGTGCTCCGAATCATTGGTGCTGCTTTGCAGTGTTGCCGTCAGCAAAGGTGGGCGAGGGATCAGTTTCTCCGAATGATTCGTGCGTCGTGGGGCGTTGTGACCGTCCACGTTGATTGCCGATGTGCCCGCAGAATCGTCCACTTCACCCGCCGCCATCCTCATTACTCCATAATTCGCCAGCGCAATGTCTTCGATGTGGTAATAATTGTAAACTACCCCCCGCACCGCTGCATACAGTTCATCTGTCGAGAATATGAAGCAGTTGCTCCAATTGTCCCAACCGTAGCTTACAGTAGGAGAAGCCCCACACATCTTGGCTGCACAGGGAGCGGGAGCGAAAAAATGACACGCAGATGCTTGACTTGCGAGACGGTAAGGGCTCCAGCGTGCGGCGTCGTGTAATACGGCGGCTGTGGTAAGCACCAAGAGGATCACGTGCAAGACCACTTTGGTTGGAAAGACACCATAACCTTGCCAGCGCTCCATCGGCGTGAGCTCGCAGAGGGAAAGGAGGACGTTGCCTCCATGGTCCAAGCGGATGGGGATCTTTTTGTAGGGAGGATGCATCACATTTAATAGTCGTAATTTTGCTATTGGGCGTGATGGATAGTAGCGAAGCACGCAAGCAGTGGCATATTTCGCCCAAGGCTCCTTCTCAGTTGACGTTGCCTGTCAAGTACGACAGGGAATGAAACGGTGTGTGTTTAGCACCAAAAACCATAACCCTGCTTGTAGTGGTACAAGGTGTGATTTTTAGTGAAAATTTTGACATCAGCTACTTGCCCAAAGCGTGGATACACAACTAATAACACTAATTGCTAGTTGCGTTGCTAGTGCCTTCCATCATCCGGAGCAACAAAACAGGGCCATTTGCATTGGACACACCCGGGATTTCGAACGGCGCACAAATGTATGTGAACGTGCTACAATTCTCTATGGTCTTGCACAATTGGTGAGAATACTTTGGCCTATTGGATAAAAGAAAGCAGGGCACCGTACAAATCAGAGTGGACGCGGTCGCTTCCTCCGGGTATGTGCCGACCAGCGCATCGAGCATCAGATGAGTTTTATCCCCTAGCACTCTGATGAGGTGAAATAAGGTCTAGAAACCATACAATTTTCAAGGTAACGCTGTGTTTTTGGGATCATCTGCTATGTTCTTGTTTTTTTTACCCATAGAATTTATCTATGTTTTGCCCTCACGTACCTTTAGGATCATACCACACACCTGATTACTGATTAATACTAGCACTACTCAGCCCCAAGACTTAATCCTCCCTAGAACGAGTGGTGATAAGTGGAATCTAAGTTTTCTTTGCCCCGTGCGATAGGGACAGCAGTCGGTGAAGAGGCCAAAGAAACAGAAGGAAACTAGATCTGTCTTTTTTTTTCGTTCGTAGCTTCATAGCTTCAAGTTGCATACTATACACACTCCCCCCAAAAAAAATCACAGCTACCTCGGCTGTAAATAAAGGCCTTTTTCGAAAAATCTTTGGTGATCCAAATGCATTTCAAGGGGGTAGATCCCGTTGCAGGGAAATTAAGCTCATTGATCGTTCGTAAATGGAGAAAAGCTCCATTGTCAATGCGCACGTCTTCGGTGCGCATATATTACGAGCTAGGGTCACTATTTTAATGCTGTGAAAATCCTGTTTGATGTGCGTGCAAGGCTTCACATCTACGCGTGCTTTCTTTCCCGCAGCTATCCTCACAATCTCTCTCGATCTTGAAACGCTCCTACCAATGCGTCCTGTACACTCTCATTTCAAAGGGTGTGCTCCCGTTCTCTCTTGTCTACCCGTCGTCCTTCCCTCTCCTCCAAGCCTGCGCGGACAAATGGAAAATTGTGTGCGCCTTCCCACAACGCACATAGCTTGTCCCCAGGCCCGGTGCTGGCATAGACGTATGGGGTCATTGAAGGAATGCCGGCTTTTTTTAATTTTTGCATGAGAATGGTTCGTTTCTTGGCCTGGCTATAGCCTCCTTGGGACCATTCTTGTAAGGAGACGCTGACCACACCCGCCCACCGATCTGTCTGCGCCTGCAAGAGACGACGCTTCAGACGACTTGTGCCCGTGCGCCGCCCCGGTGCGTTTGACAAGTAGTGCGTGGGCCCATCCACCTCCAGCACCACCGGCAAGACCCCTCCCTCCCCCCCCTCCCCCCCCCCCCCGACACGGGCACGATGACCATGTCGAGGGTAAAAGGCCCGTCGCGGGCCTCGGGGAGGCAACACAACCCCATGCTCTCTGCCACGTGCTGCACGTCTCGTTGGAATTCCGAGGTCCGTATCCGGAAACTGAGCAAATGTGAGCTTTCGTCCCACACCTCTTTTATCAAGCGACCAAACGCGCCCAA
>NW_005803927.1:0-8007 GCF_000240725.1 Microchloropsis gaditana
CCCCCTCACCTTTGGGCGTACCCTTGACCCCCGTCACCCGCACCACCTGGCCCCACCGCTGCATCAAAGCCGCCACTTCCTCCTCCTCCATCTCCTCCACCCCGTCCACGTACACGTCTGCGCACGGGACCCCCAGGGTGTAGCCCGTGGACAGCCTCTGCCCTTCGAAGACAATCCCCCGCACCCCCTCCCGAAGGCGCTCTGCCAAGGTCACATTCGCCATGGACAGATAAGCAACGAAGCCCTCTCTACGTCCGTTCCCTCCAGAAGGCCGGAGAAGAAGGTCTGCCGCTTGGATTTTGTAGGTGGGGGCATGGGATTGGAGGAGGCGGAGGAGGTCCGAGAAGGCGAGGTCCCTGGGAACGAGATGGAGAGGTCGAGTGATTACCACTAAGTGCAGCACGCGAGGGGGACCACAGAGATTTCTATGTAGTTCCTGATAAAGGAAATGTATTACTATCTGAAAAAGACAAGCAGACCATCTTATCCACTACAAAGAAGAGGGAAGTGGCCCGACCGAGGGGCAGGGACAACCGTCGCCACACAGTCAAGCTTACAGGTCACAACGAGATAACAGGCTGTGGCCCTCACCCGTGGCATTCAAGCCGTCAAAGGGGAGAAGTTTTCATCCATTCAGTGCAAAACCATCTCAATCGTATCCGCCAAGGAGGCAGGAACCTCCAGGTTTCAGAAACAGCCATGCTGCGTCTCCAGTAACGACGAAATCCCCGCTTGTCTACATTATGACACTCCAACCAAAATTCTACATGATTCTAGCGTGTCATAGCCATATTTCGAAGAAAAAAACAGTGCAGAATATCGCTCATATAAGCGTTGTCTAAAGAGCTTCCACAGCCAGGCGCCACAGGTTCGGCAGGATAGACTGATACAGCCCATGCCATACCCGTACATCAACGAAGAGAGATATGTGCGAGCAAAAATCCATTCCAGAACATGACAGAAGAACGCAGGAGTGGCATGCGTAGAGTAAGAGAGAAAGGTGTGGAGGCACACGAGGAAAAAAACCGCACCTGGACAAATTCCGGATAGCCACGAAAGGCGTCACCTCCTCGCACTCCATCTGCTTGGCCACGCGGCTCGCACCCGCATCCACGCCCGCCGGCTTCCTGGGAGGAAGGGGGTCGACGCGGTGACGAGAATTTTCTTCCTGACCAGGGCGGCCTCGGGCCTGCCGATCCACGGACGGCAGGCGCCGCTCGAAGTCTCGCCTGTCCCCCGCATCCCTTGGTCCCTGGCCACGGCTAGGTCTTCGGGCGGGACTCGACGACCGGCCTCGGGCATATTCCTGCATTTCTCGTCGCTGTTCCTCCGGGTATGGTAACAGGCGTGTCGGTAAATTGAGGCGACGTTCCAGGTAAGTGACCAAGCGCCGGACACGGGAGCGATACAGCCGGTTGCCTCGACTGGGGATAATTCGAGCCTTCTCATAAATTTCGTCCCACAGCCGTGGAGAAATGCCGATGTTCTTTTGCAGGTTGTCGGGAGCGTAGCCCCTGTGGAGAGTCATGGTCTCCTCAATCTCCAAGAGCTTGTCCAGCGCCCCCGTCAACTCCTCCACCACATCGGCGGGATCCTCGCGTCGCTCCTCCCTGCGAGCCACCCGCCCTCCAGGCCCTGAATTTTCGTGGGCATTGCGTCTCCCACGATCATCTTCCACCCTGTCAGCGGGGATAACATTCTCATCGTCGCCGCCTCCATGGCCCGAGCTTCGGTGGTCACTCCTGGAGCCGGCATCAGACGGGTAATTGGAGCAAGAAGCCGAGGCTGCTGGTGACAAGGGAGGTGAGCATGAATTACGGGCCTCGCGCACGGCTGTCGTGCGGCCAGGCGCTAGACTCCCGTCGTCTTCGCTGCCCGGGCCGCCTCTTTTCGTTCGCTTCCCTCCTGCATATTTTTCCCTCATCTTGAGATCGCCTCCTTCAACAGCTTTTTCAAGACCAACCTTGTTTTGATCAGCACTCCCGTTTTCTTTCTCTTCGACATCCGAGTACTGTGATTTTTCTCCTTCGTCAACGACCCAGTCCTCCTGGAGATTGCTTCCATCCCGACAGCTCCCTTCGGACGACATGCCCGCTTTGTTTGACAGCCCTTTACGGGTCTTATTAACGATGGGTGTCGTCTTGACGCCGTCTGAAGCCGCTCCCTCTTCTTCCATGCCTACTAGACTAGTCTGATCGGTCGAGTCTTGGGCATGTGAAGAGTTATTGCCTGCGGTAGTCTCAAACGAGCCGCCGGCGCTTGCATTTCCTATTTCTTCTCTCTGCTGGTGATCGCTTTGAACAGGCACCATAGTGTCCGCCTCCACAACATCCATGACAATCTGGTTCCCGAAATCGCCGTGTTCTGTCAATGCATGACGTAACGCGTATTTTTAAAAGCTTGTGGGTATGGCAGCGTAACAAAACGAGAGGAGGCGACGAATTTCAAACCAGCCTGGCTGCCAACATCTCTCTCTCTGAAAGGCACGGGTGCACGACAGCAAGTACCACAGCCAGTTCCAGGCACCGGCATCCGGCATAATTGTACACTATCTTCGTAGTACTGGTAAATAATGCTAATGCACAGAAACCGTGGCGTGTTGACCCATGAAAGGCGCGCCAAGTGCCACGAGTCTACCTCTCGACGGAGAGAGGGCCGAAATCGTGGAAGTGGCAGAAGGGCCCATGGAATGATGGCCAGGCCGTACGTTCCTAGGCTTGCTTGGAAAAATGCCTCTTTCTACAGTATTTTGGTTGAAGTGAGTAAATTTAAAGCGTCGTCCTTTCACCGCATAGATGTCGTTGGACTGCCTGAGATTTTTGTTTAATGGAAAGGGCTGAAAAATTCTCCTTTGGTAGAAGAACAAAGGACCACCGGATTGCCTCCCGGTAGTCTTTTTGCCAAATATTTCTTGCGGCCAAGGGGCTCAATGATATTGTTCCATGTTAAAGTCGTGATAACATTGAAAAACTACCGTTTCAATTTGCCGAAGCGCGGGCTTCTCAATCTACTTCTCCTTTTGAAAGCTGAAAAATACAGGTGAAGGAGCATGATTCCACAAAGGATGACCAAGCTTAGGGTGACAGCGTTGTATAACGAGATCTTATTACTACAAACTGGATGAGTCATAGCCAGAGTCGAAAGAGCTACTGCTGTCTTTGAAGCTAAATCTACTCGACCGTACGCAGGGCGTACAGGTCGCAAGTAGTCTAGACGCGTCGCGTCATCGGCCCAAATGCCTCCGTCCCTTTATTGCTGAAGCAACACAGCTAATCGACCGAATTTCCTGTCTGAGCCAGATATTCTAGAAGCAAAAGAACATTACAAGCGGATTCAATGTCGGCCAGAACGGGCCCCAAGAAATTCCCAGGTAGGTGGATGGGGAAGGCCGCAGACCATGCCATTCGGTACCACACGGCGAGTGAGAGAGTAAGAAAGGGCTCTTGCACGTGTATACTTGTGAGGCGTTTCGTCCAAGTTGAGTAGTACGCCCTCATCAAAGCGTGTGAGTGGCGTCGTGAAATGGCGCCAGCATAGCATAGCTACAAGAGGATAGGACAAAGAATAATTAGTTGCCCGAACTAAGTGATGCCAGTGCCCATGGCTATTGCTTGAAAAGTACAAAGACAGGCGCAAGGCCTCTCCGAAATTTAGCTGGACGCCGTGCGTTCCCTTTCTTTACCATTGCCATCGCCATTTTAGCTGACATTTTCCAACAGCACATGTTTTGTCTCGGCCAATATCTCATCGCCCGTCATCCCCACTGTGTATGCCTCCTCCACCTCCACGCATGCTTTCCTGGCAGCATCTGTGGCCATTTTGAGCACCCTTGCCGGGTCCGTTGTGTCCACGTCCAGCAGGTTACAGGCCACCTCCATATGCCCTCCCTCATGTCGAAGCGTCAGGGCCTCTACCCCCACCGGGCCTCCGTCTCTGCTCCGCACTGCTTTGGTGACCATGGCCGCGATTTGCTTCTCTGAGGTCTTCAGTCGAATGTTGAAATTCTGTACGTAAGGCACTGCCCCGCAACATAGGAGGCCCAAGCGGGGGTCCACGTCAACGGGACCGTAATCTGCATGCGGTACTTGCGCATCTAACTCCATTTTTTTGAAGTACGAAGTACTCCGGCGCACGTCCGCGAGGGATTTATTGTTGCAGGACCCGTACAACAGGACAGGGACGGGCCATTTTTCTCCCACGCGCTGGCCCAGCGCACACGCCGCTTTACGTGCAACTTCCAACGGAGTGTTCCCCAAAGGATGGAAAGAGACGTGGTCCACCACACCCACACGTGGATGCGTCGCATCGACGTGCTTGGTCATGTCCACATGGAGAAAGGCTTCGTTGATCACGCGAAGCGCCACCTCTACGACCGGCTCCGGGGCCCCGCCTAATGTGAAGTTACTGCGATGGTACACAGCATCGGAAAAACGCTGCACCAAAGCACACAGTCCTGGCGAGCTTGTGCGAGCCAGGTGGGCAAATCTGTCCAAGAGGGCGTGGTTGCGGCCCTCTGACACATAGACTTTACAGCATACGAGCAGCTGCGGTTTCGTAGCGGTGCCGGTCAGGGCTGTCATAGCTTATTGATAAAACAAAGCCCTCCCTCTCAAATAATGCCCAAGGAAAGATGTTACACAGTGCCAGGCAAACGTGAAAGAGTAAGCTGCGTAAACAACTTGTGAAAAACGATGGACCCAAACAAAGTGGAAGATACGCCTCGCTTTCCTTTTCACGCTCCGCACTGCCAAGGGTGCTTTCCCGGAAGTGCAAGCAAGATGGCGCTAAGCAGTCATCATTTGTTGTCAAGAGTCTGTAGGTGGAATAGTGAGCGGGAAGAGGAGACGGCAAGCGCTCTGACCTTATAACATCGGAAAGAGAACCCCGAAGTGCAGCAAGAAGCTGACGCTCTTCCTTTAAGCAGCACGAATGATCTCACGCCTTGCCACTTTACCTCCCCGTCTTTTCTTGTTCAGCGCACCAGCGCTCCATGTCAGAGCCACAGCCAAGTGATCCCTACCTCCAGGAGCAGCATGATAGAAATATGTCACCTGATCAAGGAACGGGAAAGTGGACGAAAGGAGAGGCGGAGGATGTGCATTGCGATACTTCAGCTGCCATGGCCAAACTGAATTCTGCACCTACACGGCCTCACAAAGCATTTAATCCCACCACAAAAAAGCTGCCATGTCCGCATCACAAAGATGTCATCGTTTGTCGTCACAAATTGCGGACCGGGGTCACAACAATTCCATGTTGGAGGTGCATGGGAGAGGCAGCTGTGCGTGCGGAGGAACGGGAAACAACAGCGGAAATACGGGCTCAATACCTGCACATAGCCCTGCAGTCCGAAAAGGGACGTACAGCGATGCTGGAACGACGGGCTACATTGCTGGAGGAAGAACAGGTTGGCTTGCGGGACCAAATTGCGCGGTTGATTGAGCAAGTTGCCGCCTTATCGGAGGAAGTGAACCGTGTAAACGGCATGAACAGGCGTTTGATGACGCAATTTCGCCCCAACAAGTCGACACCCCTCAAGGACTCTCTGAAGTCGGGACATAGCGTGCACAAGACTTTGTCAGAAGTGTCAGCCCCCGACCTGGCTTCTCCCTCGACCGCCCCCACGACAGCGACATCAGCCACCGCCCCCACGACAGCGACATCAGCCACCGCCCCCATCGCCGACCCGGGGGAAACGACCACGCAGCCTCCCGAACAAGCATACAGCACCTGCACGTCTTCCACCCCGCTGTCTGGGTCCCCTGGGAAGGACGTGACTTTGAGCGCCCCGGGGGGAGAGGCCGGTCCACCCCTGTCCCTGTCGTGTCGCCCTCCCCCTCCCAGGAACCAGGAACCCTCTCACGTTTCATCAGCGTGGAGCGCCAGTCCTCCAACCCCTTCGGAAAGCGTTGCAGCTCGGCCATTACCGGCAAGTCCGACAGCGTCTGCATCCCGCGCTTTGTCGGCCACCGCGGGATCACAAGGAGCAGCTTGGCGGGCACGGGCCGCTACCGACCCAGAAGTGGCACCGATTCGAGTCGCTACGGGCCCGCACAAGATCACGTCGATGACTGCGGGCACGCACTCCCAAGCACCGACAGAATCTGCCGCTGGCGGGGGGAGTGGGAGCATGCCTCCGTCCCGCCCGTCCCTCCCGGCTTGGCTCCAAGGAAAGCGTCAAGCAGAGGCCGGGCACCGTGCACAAGGAGGGGAGCAAAACGAGCGCCAGAAGAGTAGGACTCCCCAAGAAGGAGGGAGGCCAAAAGATGGAAAGAAGAAGAGAGTGTGGACGCTGTTCAAACGAGGAAAGCGCGCCTCAAGCATCCCCGCTGCTGCCGCCGCCGCCTCCGGAGGGGTCCGCGCGCCCACCACCATGGATGAGCTGGACGAGGCACTGCCTGTAGACAGGATGGCAAAGCGTATGCTCCGCCTCCTGGAGTCGCGGCCGGAGGCGTTGGAAAAAATTTACCGGAAGAGCGAGCAGTTAGAGGAGTGGAGGATGGAGGTGTTGCTGGAGCTGGGGGTGGGGGAAGAGACGGGGGGAAGGGAGGACGGAGGCAGCCTCCAGGAAGGAGAAGAGGATAAAGAAAAGAAAGCGGAAGGGGAGGGTAGAACCAGTCCCGTCCAGGGTTTGGATCACAGCGCGAGCCGCATTTTCTTGGATGAAATAGCGCTGGTGGAGGCCCTGACCGACCGCATCAAACAGTGCGTCCTGCGCCACGTCGCCGATGCTTTTACATTGGCCCGCGCCTCGCCCAGCCTCTTGCACCAGGCGGTGAATGTCGTCCGGCTCCACGCGGCTTTCGGCAAGAAAAAACTGGAGACGGCCCAGGCCAAGATCGCGCGGACGGGGAGCAAAGATCTGTACCGTGTCTTAAGGTTGTGCGGGATAGAGGATTGGGACGGAGACGTCCGCTTGGCGCTCAAGGAAGCTGCCAGTGTTCGGGCATTGGAGGTGTTCACAGTCGCACACTTGGAGGCAGCGGCTGCGATGGAGGAAGGAGGGCAGACTTCAGTGATGGGGGTGAGCCGGGAGAAGGCGATGATCGGCGCGGCGGAAAGCCTGCTGGAGGACATGCGGGAGATGCTGGTGCTGGTACCCCCTTTCTTTGCGCCGGCGCACAGGGCGGTCTCGACGATCTTGGAAGAGTATGACACCCATCTCATGCGCCAGGTCGCGGCCTTGCACGGACACGGCCTCAGCGATCTCGAAATTGGTGACTTGTTCGAGGTGAACCGGTTCCTCTTGAGGTACCGACGGGACATCGTGGTCCTCGGCGCTTCCGCTCCGAATGCAAATCTACAAATGGCGGTACAGGCTTGCCTTCAGGAATGCTTGGTCAAGACGCGGCACCAGACGAGTGTCTGGTTCACAGCCATCTTGGGGAGGCAGGGCGAGGTCCTCTACGATGCGCAAGGGCGGCCTTTCACCGCGAAACCGGAGGACTTGTTTCAAATCATACACACTCAGGTAAAACGTGTTCAAGGAGAAATGATGTGAAGAGCGGAAGAGAGTTCTGGATCCTGTGGCACGAGTCTCAGATTTGCGTCGGGGCACTGATGATATATTGCACTCATTGTCGCACGTTTTCTTGGCTCACAGGTGCGAGTGGCGATCGATGCGGGAGGGTTTACAGGCGACGATCTATGCGCTCTGCTTCTTGTCATTCTAAACGCCTTGAAGGAGTTCGTGGCAGAACACCACAACGACTTGCGCGCACACGAATACGAGGCGCAGGGACGAGGAAAGGGAGGGGGAGGGGCCATTCCTCTTTCCGTATCGGGTCTATGTGCCCTGGTCAATGACTACGATCGATTATATGACAAGGCAGTGGAGCTTCGGGACAATTTATTGGGTCGAGGGGAACTCTCCGAAAAGAAGCATTTTGTCTTGCTGGACAATGTGATGGATCAATTGAACGATGAGCAGGCCCGCGTCTCCTTCGAGGCCACCCGACTGGTTAGCTACCAGATAATGCAGGAAGCCACGGTTAGCCTGTTGGAGAC
>NW_005803927.1:8017-11009 GCF_000240725.1 Microchloropsis gaditana
CAATTTAGGATTCACACGATGGAGCCCATCATGGCAACAAAGAAGGCCAGGGGGAAATCCACAAGCTCCTCCAGGGTCTCGTTCGCTTCTGCCAGGACATGGACAAAACCAACGCATAAAATGATGCCGGCACTGAAGCTTTTTAGCAGGTGCATGGCATGGGCCCCGTGGAAAACACGCTCCCCGTCAGTTTTGTTCCGAGAAGAAGGAGTCAGAGGCAGATTACCTCCAAACTTGGCTCGTCCGTCCAAATCAAGTACGAGGAGGGGGAACATGCAGCCCAAGGCTGATACCACCATGATGACGAAGACTGAAGCGATGCGCAGAGGCAGCGTCTCTCCACTCTCCTGGCCGAAGGCAGACTCGTCCAGGTCTGCCATTGTCCTGTTCACCAGGCTGGCTGGGAGGGCAGGGGGTAGGACAGAAAGTGGAGAATCAGGCCCTAGACTTCATATAGCATTGATGGCTGTAGAGAATGATATTTCATATCTCTCATGTTTCCTTGCGGGCAAGAAACCCCGGTGTCATGCAATGTGAAAGATCCTGACTGGATGGCTCCAACAAAGGGGTAGTCTCAGCCCTTGTACTTGCGTTGCTCTGAGGCTTGGCATACCTGCACCGCATAAGCGAATATCAAGTAGCCCGATTGAGATCGATCGACCGCCCACATTATGCCACATCACACTAGTTTCGTAGTAATATAACGAGTCATCATTTTGAGCCACCAAGTGACTTGAAATGTGAGGAGGCGTCCTGGTTGATGGACCGTGCAGGCACAGGGATATGGAAACAAACAAGCCTCCAAAGCTGTAACAAACGATTATTCACCATCATGTTTTCATATAGAGAGTCAATTGGAGGAACACAATCTACCATATCATCCTCTGATTCAAAGTCGAAATCGCAGACAATTTCCCAAAGCTCGACATGGCAGATTTCCTGGGTGAAGGGGTCGGCGGAAGGATCGATTCCACAAGATTCAAGCGTGGAGCACGACAAAATTTCAGTGCTTCGTCGACAACCATGAGTACCAACTTGGTCCTGAGCAACGTGGTTCATTTCACATTCGACACAAGAAGCGAAAGTTAAGAACAATTTTCTGATCGCATTCAGACATAACCATGATGGGAAGGAACGGGGTAGCGGCCCTATCTGCCGGAATCCCTATGGATCTGTTTGCTGTACCAGTAAGTTAGGCGTCTGCTTCTTTATAAATATTACCATATGCATGATCAGCAGAAATGTCTCGCAATTTATCGCAATTCTCCTCTATTTGGGATATCAGTGGTACCAATAGATACTATTCCGAGGACCCAACGCCGGGCAGGGTTGTGGCGGCCGGACGAGACTTCAATCAGCGGCGTGCTCAAGGGCACGAGCCTCACTTACCAACACAGCGCAAGGGAAGCTTTGCTTCAAACGGAACAAATCCATCAAGCCCACGGTGTTGCCTTTGGAGGGTACGCGTGTCTGATTGATATGTATAGCTCACGGTACGCCTTTGCACAAGGCTTTAGAGCGGTGGGGAGGTTGATACATATTCCAGGCACTTGCAAATGCGTCAGCTCCCTGGCGAAATGTCTTCACTCTCTTCCAGGAGAATGCGCATAAGCGTGCGGTGATTCTAATGAACAAGATTGCTGCGACAGTTTTAATCTACAGGCGGGCGTAGCGTGATAGAAGTTTAGCTAAGTGGTCAAGTAATGGGCGTCATCCCAATGTTTTTGTCGTTTTTCCAACATTTTTTTCCGCTGAAAGCGCTCGACATCGAGTTTTTTTTCTTATGAGTCTTTATCTCCACTCTTCCGCTTCCTTTTCTTTCATCATGCCTCCGCGTATTGATGTTTTATCTAAGGGCAATCCACTTCGCTACGAGGCAGAGACCCGTTCATTCCTCTAGACTCAATGAACCACTTTTAGAGCAACGAGCCCGCGGGACAGATCCTCTTCCATTTGACCACCTTACGCATGCCGAGGACGCTCACAGGGCCAGCTTGGTGGCATCTTCTTCTCATCTTAAACGTTTGTCTCCGGACGCACATGTCGCCTTTCTTGGTCCTATCCTGCTTGTCACATATATTGGCTGCAACACCGATTTGAACATCAATGATAGCGCCGCTGGAATTTTCCAGGCCCCCCTTCCACGTTTCCTCTCCTCACGTTCCTATCATCCCTGGGATAGCTTGGCGTGTCGTATGGGACATGTCGCTCGTCCTGGTTGCGTCGACGCTTCTGGGGCCGGTCCACAAATCCGCGGTCCGCCCCCTCCCTCCCCTGCTGGCGGTATTTAGCACCCTGGGGGTGCAAAGGTCGGCGCTCGCCCCTCCCTGCTCCCTGACCCGGGCCTGCTTCGGGAGAGACCGAACGGGAATAGCGGCCAGAGTGCCGAGGCAATCCTCGCGGAGGATCTCGGCCGTGACCGGAAGCAGGGCGTCCTCGCGGCCGGCCCTCCAAGAAGGGGCTTGGGCTTCGGGAAGGCGGATACCGGGGGGCCTCACTGTGAGAGTAGGAGTCCTGAGAAGGGCTCGGGTCCCGCGTGCGCCTCACGGAGGAGTACACGGCGCGCGGCCGACCTTGGGAGGCTGAGTCCGGACGTGGAGGGGGGGAGGCAGAGAGGGAGGGGGAGGGACGCCGACCTGGCTCCCGCCCATGCCTGAATGGTCCCCGCGAGGGCATGTCCGAGGCATGGGGAGGGAAGGCCGAACGTCTTCCGTCAAAGGCTTTCTTCTCTGCGTCCGGGCCCCGCCTCTCCTGCCCCAAAGGCCTGGCCGGGCGCTCGTAGCGGGCGGGGGGTGCCTCCCTGCCTCTCCTCGTCCCCTCGGGATCGGGCGCGTTGGCAAACGACCGCCCTTTGAAAGGTCTGAAGGTGGCCTTCATGCTGCGGAAGCTGTTTCGGGTGATTTTGACGGCACCCTTGCTGTCATTAATGGCTTTCACCGCCTCCGTGGCCTCCTGGACGTTGGCGAAGGTGACAAAAGCCGAGGTCCGATGT
>NW_005803927.1:11840-16394 GCF_000240725.1 Microchloropsis gaditana
AAGGTGGTTTGCCGGGGGGAAGGGGGGGGGAGGGAACCCTGGGGGAGAGTCGAAGGGGTAGCCACGCGCTCGTCGCCTCTGGCGGGACCTCCTTGAGCATGCCAGCCAGCGGCAAATTGATGGTTCGACAGGCGCAGGATTTGGTCCGGAAGTGGAGGCTCAAATTGGAAGTTCTTCCCTCCTTTAATCAACGTTTCCGGGATGCCATTGCCCGTGCCGGCGTCGCGTTCGAGAGCCGACTCGCGCACATGACCGAGCGCTTGGCCAGCCAGGGGAACCAAGTCCAGGACGCGTACGATAAATTGGAAAGGCTCCAAGCAAGCAGAAGAGATACTGAAGAGGATCATGCCCGGGAAGTTGCCCGGGTCAAGCGGCGGGTGCAATCGGAGTACCAGGAATTGCTCGCAGAGGTGACGGCGGAGAAAAATGCCTTGACCGCACGAGTGGCTCGGATGGAGGTGGAAAGGACAGTGGCAGTGGAGGAGGCAAAGGCGGCTGGGAAAGAAGAGGCGGCCGCTCAGCACGGACAAGAATTACTTGAGAAGGAGAAGGGTCTGCAGGCTGCAAAAGAGGAGGTTGTTCAGTGGACCGGGCGGTGGAAGGCGGAAACGGAGGGGAGGGAGCGCGTGGAAAAAGAATTAAAGGCCTTGGCTGGAGAAAAACGAGAAATTCAGACGGAGTTGGATAGGCTGCTGCGTCAGCTCCAGTACCGGGACGACGTCATCGCCGTCCTGAAAGAGGCGTTGGACAGCCACGGCTTGGGAGAGTCGCGGCAGATCACTGCCCAGCTTGCCTTACTTGAAAGGCACATGTCCAAGGTGGACGGAGAGGGCAGAAAGGAGTGTGGACGCGGGGGACAGCGGGTGGTGTCGCTCATCAAGGAGGGAATGGAGCATGCTGCGGCGCACTTGATGACGGTAGGCGCCTCGCAAGGGTGGGAGACTGGCGAGCTTCTGCGACGTGCCGACGAGCTTCAGCGTTACGGCTTTGAAGTTGCGGCCTTGGTAACTAGCACAAAGCAGATGCTGGAGGAGCTCAAATCGTGGAATGCACAGTGCCAGGGGCCAGATATAGCCGATTGCAGGAGTGGTGGAGGGAAGCACTTGGTAGAGAAGCTGCTGGAGGACAACGCCCGTCTTGCCCGCCTCCTCCGTGAGCTTCATCAGGACCTGCAGCATCTTGTGCAGCGAGTCCGCGTTTCCTCTCCCCGTCCTGGGACGAACCGCGGCGCCAGTAGTTTCTCAGCGAGGTCCAATCCGGCCCCCGTAGGCAACTTTGGTAGTCCCCTGCGTCGAGCTGCCCGAGAAGCGTTGCCACATGCCTCTCCTTCCCTTGATCGTCTCAAACTTGCCGCCCATTGCAGCAAGAGCAGTGGTGGCGTTGGGGTTGGGTGCAGTAATCGTGAGGCGAACAGCAACCACGAATTCCTTCGGCGTGGGCACATCGAAAACCAGGACATATATTTACAATCAAGTCGATCGCTTCATAGTCGGGGGGAGAGCATGACCGGACCGTTCAGAATGTATTCAGGACACTCAGAAACTGGACATGTCGCGCAGAGTAGCCTTGATACAAGTTTGGCGGAGGCCAGTGATCAAGGAAATGGAGCGAAAGGGCAGGGCGTTTTGGCACGGCATCAGATCGAGAGGCGGGGCCAGGCGAGTGGATCAAAGCCTCTGGCGAACTTGGAAAAGATATCGAATGACTTACAAGAGATTGCTGCCAAGCTTGAGCACTTCAAATCCGGAGTAAAACTCCCCGGTACAACACTAGCCTCAAGTCCTGAGCAAGGTAAACGAACGCACACCCGTCGGTCAAGAAGGGAAGTACCGTAAAAACTTGAAAACAAAAGAGCTGGTCGCCAAAAAATGACGCCGAGATGATTTTATGTGTTATGTAATTCTATGTCTAAGGCACGAGGGGTATGCGGAAGGACTGGAAGAGGAGGACAAAGCGTGTTTGTTTTTGTGCATATCGCTTAACTTGTCATTCGTCGTTGCTTAACAACAGTAAATTGAGTCCTGCGACTAAGCATTTGACGATAAACCGGGAAAGTATGAATAGAAGGCAAAGATATGAGCCTACACAGCGCGATAAGTGTAATTACATTTTTTATTTGAATGCATTCTCTAATTCTATCATAAATTTCTATCCTCGTCAATCTCATGAGCATTTTGGTAAATACCGAGCGTTTTGACGGCCCTCTGCCGCTGCTGTTCCAATAGATGACGCACAACATCTATTTCTGAGGTTATGCAGGACGATTCGTCACCATCTTTGTCAACAATTGTGACGACCGTCGTCGCACGTCCAGCTGGAGAAAGCATATGTACATTGTACCTGAAGTTGGCGCGAGCAGTTGTCTTCGCAGGGACAGGGCATCCGACAACGTCCCTTAATGACGCACAAAGATCGAAATCAATTGATGGTGCATGAAATTTTCCCATGTGAGTGGAGATACGCGAACATAAACCTTCTTCGATTGCGATTTGAGGAGTTGCTCTCAAACAATAAGTGTAAGAGAGCGGCTAGCAACCGCCGGGATCGGAGTTAAATCGATCTTTTCCACACCCAACATATCCTTGCCATGGCAAACTTGAAAAGGGACTTCAGTGGCAGAGCCTGTTGTGAGGGAAATTCCACGCCACACGATGAAAAAGCGTAAAATCGCATAAAAATTGCTAATTAGGCGCTATTGCATGGAATATCAGGAAAAATATAAGCTAATGGATGGGAAGCGCCTCAGGGCTTGAAGATTGGGGGTGGTCCAAGTTTAAAACTAACTGCTTGAAACGGTAAATAACGGATCTCAAAAGCCAACGTGCCGGCAGCATAGCTTGACACGGTTGACATTACAGAAGCTGAATGTGTACATCTGGAATTTGGCTATTAAATTTTCAGAAATCTGGCAGCTATGAAATGTGCAACATGGTTAATAGTCATCCTTTTCCTCTCCAAGACACAGACTATGCGTGCCTTCCAAACGCTTGTAAGTCTTATCGTAGTGCCGTGCGCGCTGGCTTCACCTGTACTTTTCACCTCCTGCCATGAAGATGAAAGCCCACTTATGCTCGAGTCAATGGAAATTAATCCGTATCCCGTCAAAGCCGGAGGAACGAGCAGTGTTGCAGTCACCGCACGAAGTACAGTTGCACTTGAGCAGGGCAGTTACGTTGAAATGAGTTTCAAGGAGGGTCCTTTCATGGGTGCCGTAAAGAAATATGACATGTGCTCAATGTCAGATCAGGACTGTCCTATTCCGGCGAACAGTCTTGTCAAGTTCGAGCTTGACTTTCAGATAAACTCCCGCGCGAGCAAAGGTGTCGCTACTGGTAAGGTGTTGGTTTCTGACCACACGGGTGCTGAGATCGCATGCATCCGCGTCCCCGTTCAAGTAGATCACTGATCTGTCAAGCGTAAATGACCGACCTCATCGAGCGCTGAAAATCTTAAAAAACACAAGATACAATTTCGGACATACTTACTACCAATCACAAAGCAATAAGGCATATGCCAACCAATCGGAATCGTTTCACGTGCTTACTCATCGGACCATTCTTCAGCCTTCTTTCCTCTGCGTCACTATGTATTAATCGAAACCTCATACATGTATCCGCTTTAAAATGTTTGGAGTAAAATTCTCGTCTCAAGTTAAGCGCCTTCGACTATGCCTCTGTTGCCACTAATACTCTCCCCAGGTGCTCGCCATTCCATAATTATTCATGCTATATTAACAACCCCAGGATGTTGACAAATCTCCTTGTCAATATCAACAGCTCCTTTGTGTATTCCATTCAACTATCCTCCTCCTCGACATCCGTCATGTCAGCAGTCGACGTTTTTTCTTCCGAACCCTTTGCTCACCCTCCACGCACCGCTCTATCAGCTTACGCCCAAATCGCAATCACACTCATCGCTCCCGCCCCCAACAAAACACACATCATCATTTGTATCTGCCAAATTTTGTGCTGTCTCACTTCTCTTCTGCTGAACTCCTCCTGCAAAATATCCACCAACGCCAAGTATATCAAAATGCCTGCGGCAAAAGCATTAAAAATGCCTTCTACAAGCGCCGCCTCCCGGGACTCCTCGTCGTACATTTTACTGATGCCCATGCCTATGACAATCCCCAAGCTGGTGGTGATGGAGAAAAGGCCGAACATGATGGCATTCTTCATGCGGGGCAGGCGGGCTTCCAGGATACACGTCGATAGACCCGCGCCTTCGAAAAATTGATGGACCGATATCGCGACAAGCAATGTCCGGGTATTGTTTATGGATGAGGTGGCCGTGCCCAGACCGATACCGATCAAGACGGAATGGAATACGATACCAACCTCCATGATGTACGCAATCACAAGCGAATGATTTTTGAAGGCCTGAACAACGTGCACCGCATCGTTGTGCCCGCCGCCCTCATGGAAACTGTGGTTGTGCCCGTCGCTGCCGAAGGAGGGTTGCTTCTGTACTGCGAGGGAGCGGGCGCTGAGCATCGTCTTCAAAGAAGCTTGGGCACGGGGGGAAACGAAGGGCAGCTGCGCGAAGGGCGAGGAG